>NC_140282.1:897822-910322 GCF_964030765.1 Micromesistius poutassou | reverse complement strand
GTCTGCAGTGTTGTGCAAGTTCACCCTTCACATGAACTAGTTCAAAGTTCAGTTCATACAAAAGAAAATGAATAATTTCACGTTCATAGTTCACCAATTCAGTTTTGAACTAGTTCATGTTCAGTTCATTAACAGTTTTTTTAGAAACCAAAGTAAAACTGTGGGAGTGAGTATTCTGTGCTTATCTTTTAAAATGAATCCTCTCCATTACCTGCTGCCCATCACTACAATCTCAAATTGTTGTGGATATTATTTGTACACCTGTTTCATTCATCACAACTAAGGCAGTAACTCTATTTAATAAACATGTCACCTGGACCTAAGCATCAATTCAGAATGTCACAAAATATGAACTAGTTCAAGTTCTTTAGTTAAAAATATGTTACGTATGTAAAAAAAAAAGTTCAGTTCAAAGTTCATAGAAAAATGAACTTGTTCAATCAACTAGTTCTTTTGAACTAGTTCATGCACAACACTGTAAATGATGTAATGGTGTGTGATGGTGTGTGATGGTGTGTGATGGTGTGTGATGGTGCGTGATGGTGTGTGATGGTGTGTGATGGTGTGTGATGGTGTGTGATGGTGTGTGATGGTGTGTGATGGTGTGTGATGGTGCGTGATGGTGTGTGATGGTGTGTGATGGTGTGTGATGCGTGTGCTCCACCAGCCCCTCTGTGGTGCTTAACCTGGCCGTGGCTCAGTGGAAGAAGACGAAGTCCATGAACGACGCGGCTGCCGAAGCCACGCCCCCACCGCCCGCCGAGGTCATAACCACTCCCCCATCGGCCGTTGAGGAGGTGGCCACGCCCACGTCGCCTGCCGAGGTCACAGGTGGCCTGACCCAAGGTGAGGCCACTGCCCTAACCCTGACCCTAACCCTAACCCTGACCCTGACTCTGACCCTGACCCTGACCCTGGCCCTGACCCTGACCCTGACCCTAACCCTGACCCTGACCCTAACCCTAACCCTAACCCTGACCCTAACCCTGACCCTGACCCTAACCCTAACCCTAACCCTGACCCTGACCCTAACCCTAACCCTGACCCTAACCCTGACCCTGACCCTAACCCTGACCCTGACCCTAACCCTAACCCTGACCCTGACCCTAACCCTGACCCTAACCCTGACCCTGACCCTGACCCTGTACTGACTGGGTTAGGGTTTCACCGCTAAATGCTAAATGATAGGGCTGTGCAATTAATCAAATTTTGATCACGATTTCGATTCTTGGGTCGAACGATCTCCAAATTAATAAAATCGAGTTGGAACGATTCTTTTGAAAAAAAAAAAAACTTTTTTTTTTTTTTTTTGATTCTGAAGTTAATTTCAGTGAGTTCTGAGTGTGATGGGCCAGGCCAGTCCTTCCAGCCTTAATCCATTACTGGATCAATTTACAGAATGCAATTTGTTGAGTGTCGTTTACAAAAAACGTTAAATTAAAAATGTGTCAGTGCACTAAACACGAGAAAGTTAATTTAAGTTTATTTAATTGATTCTCATTTTTTCCAAAATCGAGCAGCCCTACTAAATGATGTTTATAACGTTATTAATACTACACTAGTACTACATACTCCTAGTGCATACAACCTACCCGGCCAACACTGACCCTATCCTTACCTTACCATTACCTTAACATTACCTTATCTTTACCATACTACTGCCTTATTATTAGCGTATATTTGCCTTACCATTACCTTATCTTTACCTTACCATTACCATACTATGAACCTTACCGTTAACCAATCTTTACCTTACATTACCTTATGTTTATGTTTTTACTTTCTTTACCTTGACATTACCTTATGTTTACTCTTTCTTTACCTTGACATTACCTTACCTTAACCTTACTTTACCAAGGAGCTCTAGGTGTCACTAGAGGCTGGACACAATCCATTCATCAGGTTACGGTCTGTAGTGTGTAGTGGTGTCCCGTGTGTGTGTGTGTGTGTTTGAGCAGAGTGCTTTCTCCCCTGTGTGTCAGCGGGGGCCGAGGGGAGCGCGGACCGGCCCGTCCTCCGCCAGGGCAGCGCGGCGGAGCAGCAGAAGACTCTGTCCAAGGACCGCAAGTTCCTCCTGGACCGGCTCTTCTCAAAGGAGGAGCCGGCCTCCGGGGAGGAGCCGGCCGCTCCTATTGGCCGGCTGTCCGAGCGCCGGCCCCTCCCAGAGGCCACGCCCACCTCCCCCGGCAGCGACGCCTCCTCCTCCTCCTCCTCCTCCTCCTCCTCGTCCAAGCGGGCGGAGCTGGAGGGCTTGAAGGGCTCCACCAAGGAGGCTCTGTCGAGACTCCGCCCCCCGTGCAGCATCAGCATCGAGAGCCCCGCCCCCGCCGCCCCCCCGGGGCCCGCCTCCCCCCCCCCGCTGGGCCCCTGCGACCTGCAGCCCCGCCCCGCCGACCTCCGCATCAAAGACCTGGACTTCTCCGACCTGCTGGAGGACGAGGACCTGGACGTCCTGGACATGGACACCTTCGACTCCCGCAAGGCCAGGAGCCTCGACGGTGGTCCTCCTCCGCCTCCTCCGCTCCCCGGTGGAGGAGGAGGAGGTGGTCCGCCCCCACCTCCTCCACTCCCTGGTTTAGGAGGTCCGCCTCCCCCGCCTCCACCTCCTCCTCCTCCTCCTCCTCCCCCCCCTGGTATGGGAGGCCCACCTCCCCCTCCTCCTCCCCCTCCTGGTCCGGGCGCCCCCCCCCCTCCTCCTCGGCAGGGGGGCGTCTCCGCCGTGAAGAAGAGGAAGACGGTGAAGCTGTTCTGGAAGGAGCTGAAGCAGGCCGAGGGCCCCGACCGCGGGCTGAAGTGTAAGTTTGGCCGCGGGACGGTCTGGGCGTCCCTGGATAAGGTAGTGGTGGACTCGGCCAAACTGGAGCACCTGTTTGAGTCCAAGGCCAAGGAGCTGTCCGTCGCCAAGGTAACTGACTCTCTCTGATTGGTTGTTCACCCTTTTTGAGTTTGTAGTTGGTGGATGCTTCTAGTGGTGCGGGGTGGTCCGCTCTAGTTATCGTTGGACGTGTCTCTCTGGTTAATGTTTCTTGTTATTATTGGTGGTTGTTTCTCTCTAGTTCATGTTTCTAATTATTGTTGGATGTTTCTAGTTATTCTTGGAGGTTTTTCTAGTAATTGTTAGTTGTAGTAGGGATCGACCCATATGGATTCTTTAGGGCCGATACCGATTTTTTCATCAGCCTTAGCCGATGACCGATACGCCAATACCGATTTTCTTGAGCCGATATTTGGAGCCGATACTGATTTTGCTCCCTCAATTTACATCATAAAAAAATTACACAATGATGACAACAAATGTTACAAGTCTCAATTTTAAAAAGTAACATTTATTGAACTGTCTGTAAATCCAAAAAAAAAAAAAATCCCCCCCAAAAAATCGTCCGATACCGATACACTTCAAAAACACAAATATCGGCCGATGATATCGGCCGGCCGATATATCGGTCGATCACTAGTTTGTAATAATTGTTTGATGTTTCTCTGTAGTTATTGTTGGCTTTATCCCTAGTTATTATTGGATGTTTCTGGTTATTGTAGATAATTCTTCTTGAATAATTGATGGATGTTTCTAGTTCTTGTACATGTTTCTAATCGTTGTACATGTTTCTAGTTCTTGTACATGTGTGTGTAGTTCTTGGTCATCACGCGTGTCTGTTTCTCTCGTCATCCGCCCCTCAGAAGGGAGTGGAGGTGAAGAAGTCAGAGCTTCTGGTCCTGGACCCCAAGAGGAGCAACGCCCTCAACATCGGGATGAAGGTCCTCCCTGCGGTCCACGTCATCAAGGCGGCCATCCTGAACTTTGATGAGTTCGCCATCAGCAAGGAGGGGATAGAGGTACGATCAAAACACGTCACCTTAAGACCATACCCAGGTTCATCATGTGCTCATCTCCGTTATTGGCCGGACTCTTCTCAAGCGTTTCATCGGTTTATAGATTCTGTGGATTCAGTCACAACAAGTGTGTGCGAAATAATGAACGGACAAATGTGTACACAAGTACCCCAAATACAGAAAGCAGCGAGCAAGATTGTGCACACTGCATGAGCAGTGTGCAGTGATTGTAACACTTCAGGTAGTAGAGCTAGAAGACAACTAGACTGACAACTAAAACGTGTCAAGGCAGGTAGGCATATCAAATAGTGATCAACAGAGATGCAAATAGGATTTAAAAGAATGAATCAGATTTGTGTAACTGAAGCAGCGTTGATCAAGTGTTGGTTGAAAGGTTAAAGAAGTAGTTTGAACAGGTCTCCTGCCTTGAGGGGTTACTCGTGTTCCTATGTTCTTGTGTGTTGTCAGCCAGCTGCAGAGGACTCTTTAGGGTCAGTGTTAGGCTCTAGTTAGTCTCTTTGAATCCTTCATCAGGTTTCACAACAGCCATATTAAAGCCTGACTCTAGAGATGTGTACTTGCTGTGCTGCCTTATTATGGGAAATTATGGCTTCTGTATAAATGTCACAGGGAACCTGTCATTTACTTTTTCTTCGCTGAATTTCTGGCAACCTGCACTTTCTCTGCTAGCTACTAGCGGCAAGGTTAGTAGCATTTCTCTAGCTATTAGCGGTTAGCAGTGTGCTAGCTAATAGGGGTTAGCAGTGTGCTAGTTACAGTAATGTTCTGCCTGCTACTAGCAGTGAGGTGAATAGCAGAGGTTAGCACCGTGCTAGCTGCTAGCGGTGAGGTGAATAGCAGAGGTTAGCACCGTGCTAGCTGCTAGCGGTGAGGTGAATAGCAGAGGTTAGCACCGTGCTAGCTGCTAGCGGTGAGGTGAATAGCAGAGGTTAGCACCGTGCTAGCTGCTAGCGGTGAGGTGAATAGCAGAGGTTAGCACCGTGCTAGCTGCTAGCGGTGAGGTGAGGTGAATAGCAGAGGTTAGCACCGTGCTAGCTGCTAGCGGTGAGGTTAGCACTAGAGTCAGTCGGCCTCATGGTCTCCTCTCTCTCTCTCTCTCTCTCTCTCTCTCTCTCTCTCTCTCTCTCTCTCTCTCTCTCTCTCTCTCTCTCTCTCTCTCTCTCTCTCTCTCTCTGCTGTGTAGAAGATCCTGACCATGATTCCCACCGACGAGGAGAAGGTGCGGATCCAGGAAGCCCAGCTGGCCAATCCCGACGTCCCGCTGGGCAGCGCAGAGCAGTTCCTGCTGACGCTAGCGTCCATCAGCGCTCTGGCGGCGCGGCTGCAGCTCTGGGCCTTCAAGCTCAACTACGAGGCCACGGAGAAGGTACACACCTCCACACACCTGATGTATACAACGAATATAGCCGTTTCTCAATTCGCGTTCTCGTGTGTTCTCGTGTACTTGCGTTCTCGATAAACGTCATCAGTGGTGGCCCAAGCACTGTTCCAATTCCAAGTACGCGAGTACGCGAGTACTGTCGTAAAACCTGTGTGTGTTCTCGATGCGTTCTCGATGAGGCCGTTCTACCGAGGACGCATCGGAGGTGACTCGTGTGGACTTGGGACCGTTAAATATCCCAGGATGCATCATCGAGTCCGCTGTTGTTCCAATTGCAGGTGCGTACTCACGTTCTCGGAAGTCTGTACTTGAAAGTCCGGACTTGCCAAGTACGTACTTCCAAGTCCGCGAGAACGTAGTCCGCGTACTTGGTATTGAGAAACGGCTTATGTATACCCTGAAACGCTCCGCTCTGGGCTATAGACTTTGTAATCGAGACAGGCCTATCATTTCTTTATTTTATGCCTATTTTATTCAACACAGTGTTCTTGTCGATGTTTTATTGTTTAGAATTTGAATGTAGCCTATAAAACATCTACATGTTATTGGATGTTAGTCTACATGTTATTGGATGTTACTGGGTTAGTCTACATGTTGTTGGATGTTAATTGGTTAGTCTACACGTTGGATGTTAATTGGTTAGTCTACATGTTATTGGATGTTAGTCTACATGTTATTGGATGTTACTGGGTTAGTCTACATGTTGTTGGATGTTAATTGGTTAGTCTACATGTTATTGGATGTTAGTCTACATGTTATTGGATGTTACTGGGTTAGTCGACATGATGTTGGATAGTTAATGGGCTAGTCTGCACGTTGGATGTTGATTGGTTAGTCTACAGGTTTTTGGTCAGTCTAACCAAAAGCTTGGTGACTGAGAGCACACAGGACAATGGAAATGAAGATCTAATATTGCACAACCAATTTTTTAATAGCTGTGTGCCCTTGGAAGAGTTCTGCCAACGGCCCTGTCTGCATCGTGATGTGATGATCATCGTCCATTTTGTCCTTGAATCGCTGAATCTCTTACCTTTGAGACTCATTAACCTTTTATTTATGTAGCTACTTTTCCAACTCTCTGACTTAAAAAGGTTTTTGCAATATTACAATTTCTTATTCCACACATTGCTGTTGTCAGAGTTGCTTTGCTTGTAAGCTGGTTATTATTTATTTCAAAGTCCCTCATCTTTATTTCACCAGCTCTTTTTACAATGTTTACTTGTTCCTTTATATCATTTATTTGTAGAATGTAAAACAAGACACGTCGTATTTGATCACAGGTAGTTTGAATTTAAGATCAGCATTATTAGATCAGCATTACTATGACTCATTCAAAGATGTAAATGTTGCCTTGAACACATTTAAAATATTAATGAAGTCTATTTACAACATTTTTATTGTAAATGGGAGGAAAACAAATGAAGTAAATCAAGTCTATAACACATTTTAAACATTTACATTTTGAATGTAGCCTATAAAACATATTAAACATCAGGAAATGCATATGTATGCCTGTTAAACTCCCTACACATTCAACATGTAAATGGTGTGGCGGCAATAAAGTTTACTTTATTGTTAGCGGACAGCCAGCGCCGTCGTATAGGGGGGAAAGGTTATGACAATTATAAGGGCCCACAGCCCGCTAGGGCCCACACACAGCCCCCAGTAGCCTCTATGACAAAATTATTATGCATACACTGAGCTAATATATATTCATATGAATGAATCCGAATTAAAACAAAGCCTGTGGCAACCCGCCTCGGGGAGTGAACCCGCCTTGGTCCAAACAGCACGCAAATCGATTGGGTGTTACGCCACAAAGGCTCGTTTAATCAAACATAAAGTCTCTTTTATAAAAAGAACAAAAAGATGGTTGTGTGGCGCAGCCACAACGGCTGGACTCTCCGTCCACCCAGCCACGAGAGAGCCCCGAATGAACGTGGAAGCCAGCCTTTTAAGCAGGCTTCCTCAGGTGCTCTGCATTGCGTTGATTGGGACCGGGCCGGGTTGCCACAAGCCACAAATCATACAATATTCTAATTTTAATAATTTCTTCTTAAAAAATGGTTTGGTCCACACCGCGGTTCGTTCTTCCCAGGGACGTGCACAGGAGTTTTGAGGGGCAGGTGACGAGCGCTACGAGCGGACGAGCGCTATTGCGGGCGCGATTGTTGACGGGGGGGGGGGGGGGGGGGGGGTTGGATCGCGGACGAGCGCTATTGTTAACGGGGCGTTCGATCGCGGACGAGCACTTTTGCGGGTGCGATTGTTGAAGAACACTCAGAGGGCACTTTTTAATACGAGGCAAAAAGTATGGAAGCATGTATGTAGCAAAATTCAAATGGCAATGCAATTTGCAATTTGCAGTTCAATAAGTCATTGCATTATGCAATTGACAATTCATTATGCAATTTAGTAATGTAATTTGAAAATACGTTATTCAAAGTGTATTTTAATATGCAAAGTGACAATGAAATCTTCAATTCAATTTTAAAAAGTTATAACAATAAAAATAGAATTAACATTTTGTCGCCTTTATTCAAATGGAAAAGCTATAGCGCCCCCGTAATTGCAATGCACTTTGCCACGCTCCGTGTGTTGCAAATTTCAAATGACATTTCAATCCGCAAAACGCTTTGCAAAACGCTTTGCAAAACATTTTGCAATCTACCAGCCGAATAGTGTGTGGGCAGGATCTACGTCACTTCCTCGTAATTTCCTTGTAATACCCTATCTCCCAGAGCACGCACTCTATCAACTGCATCTGTGTCTTCAACACGATTGCACAGCACATCATCTGCCAAACTTCGGAGCGTAGCAACAATCTCCTCCATTGCTGACACATACAAAC
Source organism: Micromesistius poutassou (assembly GCF_964030765.1). Lineage (NCBI taxonomy): Eukaryota > Metazoa > Chordata > Actinopteri > Gadiformes > Gadidae > Micromesistius > Micromesistius poutassou. The sequence continues at coordinate 902,238 of NC_140282.1, read as the reverse complement.
ATAAACAAGGAAATTATGAGGAAGTGACATAGGTCCCGACTCCCGCCCACACACGATTCGCTGATAAGATTGCAAAATCTTTTGCAAAACGTTTTGCAAAGCGTTTTGCAAAGCGTTTTGCGGATTGAAATGTCATTTGAATTTTGCAACACACAGAGCGTGGCAAAGTGAATTCCAATTACGGGGGCGCTTTTTATTGTTATAACTTTTTTAAATTGAATTGAGGATTTCATTGTCACTTTGCATATTAAAATACACTTTGTATTTTCAAATTACATTATTAAATTGCATGATGAATTGACAATTACATAATGCAATGACTTATTGAATTGCTAATTGCAAATTGCATGTCATTAGAATTTTGCTACATACATGCTTCCATAAAAAAGGGCAGGGGCTCAAGCACCCCTAGGGCCCTATGTGTGCACGTGCCTGGGTCTTCCCATGGTTCTTCCTCAGCGGAAGTGAGTGAGCGATGAGACTTACAGTGAACAAACAATCCAATTTAAACTTTAATTGAGATTAGTTGAGGCTTGTTGTTGTTTTTCATATTTGTTTTACAACAACGTATTCCATGTGCTCTTTGTTTCACTTGCACATTTAAGTTAAACGCTACATATTTACCTGTGGACTATCTTGAGCCAGGACACTTTGTTTTTTGCATATCAGTGCTTGATTGTTAAATACAATAAAATACCCACACTTATTTGTTGAGTGGTTAATTGAAAATGTATTTGCAATCAGAGGTGTAATAACGTGTTGCAAATCAGGGAAATGAGAAGACAATTAATATTACATAATTTACATAATAATACACTTGTTAAGTCGTTAAATGTAAAAAAGGAAACAAATTGGGTGTATTACACCAGGCACCGTCAAGAACACTGAAAAACAAGAACATTTAAGGTGGCAATGAATGGGGTAGAGGAGCCCACACCGATATTCTTTCAGGGGGCCCAGAATTCCTAGCAACTGCCCTGCGGACAGCTACACCTAGTTTAGTAGTAGCTAGTTGACTACTGTAGTTCCATATATATTTATTTATCTATTGTTGCTTCCCAGCACAGTGAGTCACCCGCCTTCTTCCAGTCAGGACAGGATGCAGAGCTTACTCAGACACAAAGGCACGTTTATTCCAAAATCGAACATAAAGGCCCCGTTTACACAAAGGGAAAACACAGATATTTCCACGCGGTTTGGCCTCTCGTTTACACGAAAACCCAGTTTTTTTATCACAGAAAACGATTATTTCTAAAAACTCTAAAGGCCAAAGTGGAGATTTCTGATAACGCCGGTTATGTGTTGTCGCGTCAACTGGGAGAAACGGGGTTTTACGTTCTCAAAATAAATATTTGTGCGGAAATATTAGTTTCTCTACATACCCTGCTATGTATAAACGTGGCCAAAGTCTGTTACTGAAAAAAAAACACAAAATACCCAAAAACCTGGGAGGAATCGACGGTCCGATCCCTCGTGGGTGGAATCCCGTCGCCCACGACGAGGACCGGTCTCTCCGTGCACGAGCCCCACGGCTGGGAGAGCCCTGGAGGAGTGGAGAAGCTGTTTCAGCCCTGCTCCCCACCTGTTCCTCACAGGTGCTCTGCATCACATTAATTGGCGGTTCCAATGTCCTCGATAGCGCCATCTGGCTTCCAGGAGCGCTGGGCCGGATCCGGGTACACACTAAATAGACCCGTGTACTGTATGAGTACTGAGTACACACTAAATAGACCCGTGTACTGTATGAGTACTGAGTACACACTAAATAGACCCGTGTACTGTATGAGTACTGAGTACACACTAAATAGACCCGTGTACTGTATGAGTACTGAGTACACACTAAATAGACCCGTGTACTGTATGAGTACTGAGTACACACTAAATAGACCCGTGTACTGTATGAGTACTGAGTACACACTAAATAGACCCGTGTACTGTATGAGTACTGAGTACACACTAAATAGACCCGTGTACTGTATGAGTACTGAGTACACACTAAATAGACCCGTGTACTGTATGAGTACTGAGTACACACTAAATAGACCCGTGTACTGTATGAGTACTGAGTACACACTAAATAGACCCGTGTACTGTATGAGTACTGAGTACACACTAAATAGACCCGTGTACTGTATGAGTACTGAGTACACACTAAATAGACCCGTGTACTGTATGAGTACTGAGTACACACTAAATAGACCCGTGTACTGTATGAGTACTGAGTACACACTAAATAGACCTGTGTACTGTATGAGTACTGAGTACACACTAAATAGACCCGTGTACTGTATGAGTACTGAGTACACACTAAATAGACCCGTGTACTGTATGAGTACTGAGTACACACTAAATAGACCCGTGTACTGTATGAGTAGAGACCCTAAAGCAGGGGTGTCAAACTCAAACTGTACAGTGGGCCAAAGTTGAAGTCTTGGACAGTCTGCGGGCCGGAGTTGTTGACCGGGGGGGGTTGCGATCTGTCGGAGATCTTACCACGCCAAGACGGGCGTCAACGCGTTAATGCTGAAATGCAATATGCCAGCGGGTCAATTGCTTTACATTAATTGGGGACATTACATTACAACAGGGTCCGCAGGTGGAATTGTTGACGGGGGGGGGGGGGGTGGGGAGGTACGGGATTACGGGCTGCCGGAGTTGACGCGCCAAGGGTTACCGCGCCGAGACGCGAGTCAACGCTGAAATGCGATATGCCGGCGGGCCAGTTCTGATAGACATTAGATATTATCTGGCGGGCGGCCGGATTAAATTACACTCCGGGCCGGATTAGGCCCGCGGGCCGTAGGTTTGACACCCCTGCCCTAAAGCGTTCTCCTCCTCTCCTACAGGACATCGCTGAGCCGCTGTTTGACCTGAAGCTCGGGATGGACCAGCTGAGTAAGAACCAGACCTTCAGGAGCATCCTGGCCGCGCTGCTCGCCATAGGGAACTTCCTCAACAGCTCCAACGTACGCACGCACACACGCGCACGCACACACACACACACACACACACACACACACACACACACACACACACACACACACACACACACACACACACACACACACACACACACACACACACACACACACACACACAATCACTCTGCAACACACACACACACACACACACACACACACACACACACACACACACACACACACACACACACACACACACACACACACACACACACACACACAATCACTCTGCAACACACACAGGTGCACACACACACACACACAAACACACACATTTGCTTTGTGCAAAAAGCACCTGAAATGTAACGTGCAAATACACAGAAAGCGAGTGAAACTTCACATCCAAACACACGCGTATTTATTGCATTCTTTCGACGTCCTACAATCAATGATCCGGCTTATTTTGCTGGTTCATCCGAACACGGCTAGATTAAAACATACAGCCCTAGAGGGGGCATTGGACCGGCTTAATATTCTGTTAACAGGAAACATAAAGTAGGCTATTGTGTGGTATCTCATCAAAGTGCTTGGAGGTGGTGACTGATCTCGGTGTATTACAGAAACATGCTTTGTGTTAACACGTCATTTAACAGGCTTTGTGTGTGTGCCTAGAGCAGGGGAAATCTCTGGTGTTTTGCGAGAAATTGTGCTTGAAATCCATGTACATTTTTGTACATTTTGTGCATGCACATATGACACGATGTGATTTCACGTGCACCTAATTTCCTCTCCTAACTCCTCTTATGTCTCCTCTCACCTCGTCCCTCTCCTCCTCACTTCTCCTCTCTGCCGCTCTCTCCCCTCCCAACTCCTCGTAATTCCTCCGAACTCTTCTCATGTCTCCGCCTCTCATGTTCCTGTTTCTCCTATCATGTCTCTTCCTTTCATGCCTCCTCTCTCTCTCTCCTCCTAACTCTTCCTATCTCCTCCTCTCATTTTGCCTTCTCCCGTGTCTCCTCTCTCTTCTCCTAACTCCTCCCCTCATGCCTCCTCCCTCTGTCCTCCTAGCTCCTCTCATGTCTCCTCCCTCTGTCCTCTCCCTCCCCTTCTGGAGGTCAGGTTCAGTTCCTTGTTGTCTGAAGACACAGATCAAGTCTCTGATCCTGTGTGTGTGTGTGTGTGTGTGTGTGTGTGTGTGTGTGTGTGTGTGTGTGTGTGTGTGTGTGTGTGTGTGTGTGTGTGTGTGTGTGTGTGTGTGTGTGTGTGTGTGTGTGTTCAGGCCCCAGGCTTCGAGCTGTCCTACCTGGAGAAGGTGTCTGAGGTGAAGGACACTGTGCAGAGACAGACGCTGCTGCACCACGTCTGCTGCCAGATCCTGGACACCCACCCCGACTCGTCTGACGTGTACTCTGAGATACCAGCCATCACCCGGTCTGCTAAGGTGACCTTTGACCCTAACCAGTACCTAACCCTCCATACCTAACCCTAGTCCTCT
>NC_140282.1:869248-897622 GCF_964030765.1 Micromesistius poutassou | reverse complement strand
ATTAACACACGCCTGCGAGGCAGAAGATCCGTGGGTTGGATCCTACAAGGCGGCTCATAGGGTCTGAGGTGTTATTAAGAGACGGTCCAACACGTCTGCCAGTGAAGGGACAGTCTGTGGTCTACTATTAGTGGTGCTCTGCTACCAGCAGAGGATGCACTGTCCTGGTACACACATGGTTTGCTTGCAACTGGTTATCGCAGCTTGCTGCTCTATTTGTTATTATTATGATTATTAATCATAATAATAACAAATTATTATGTGCGGGCATGCGTGCGTGTGTGCGTGCATGCATGTGTGTGCGTGCGTGTGTGTGTGCGTGTGTGTGTGTGTGTGTGTGTGTGTACGTGTGTGTGTGCGTGTATGCGTGTGTGTGTGTGTGTGTGTGTGTGTACGTGTGTGCATGTATGCGTGCGTGTGTGTGTGTGTGTGTGTGTGTGTGTGCGTGCAGCAGAGAGAATGGTAGCGGCGTGTGTCTGGACCTCCAGGTGATAGATAACGTCCCAGGAGCGCGGGTGGAGGAGGACAGCGAGACGCACCACTTTCTCACGGGGAACCTGTACAAACCACGGCGACGGGTAACAAGTACCTATGTGTAGATCTATAGATCTATAGACATCTATCTATATATAGATATCTATAGATATCTATAGATCCATAGATGTATTTAGATATGTAGCTTTGCAACGTTGCGTATATATACTGTAGATAAATAAATTTATGTATATATATAAATAAATGTATATATGTATATATATATATACATATATACATGCATGTATACTATATTATATACTATATATACCTCGTTTTGCCGAGTTACGCAACCTAGCTTAGCATGGCTGGCTTGGTGTTATTTGTAGAATATATCAGTTATTATTTCATTGATATTATTGAAACCACTATGGATCAGCATTGTCTACAGACATCTCAAGATCTCTCTGTCTGTCACTCTGTCTGTCTGTCTGTCTGTCTGTCTGTCTGTCTATCTGTCTCTCTCTCTCTGTCTGTCTGTCTGTCTGTCTGTCTGTCTGTCTCTCTCTCTCTCTCTCTCTCTCTCTCTCTCTGTCTCTCTCTCTCTCTGTCTCTCTCTCTCTCGCTCGCTCTCTCTCTCTCTCTCTCTGTCACTCTCTCTCTCTCTGTCACTCTCTCTCTCTCTCTCTCTGTCACTCTCTCTCTCTCTCTCTCTCTCTCTGTCACTCTCTCTCTCTCTGTCACACTCTCTCTCTCTCTCTCTCTCTCTCTGTCACTCTCTCTCTCTCTCTCTCAGTACCAGTCCCACTACAGCCGTCACTTCATGCCAGCGGGCGAGCAGGAGCGCCAGGAGCGTGAGGTGTTCCAGAGGAACATGAAGAGCCGCATGGAGAACTTCAAGACGTCCCGACACAAGAGACACAAGAAGGACCGCAGCCAGAAGAAGGTCCGCCTCTTCCTCTTCCTCTTCCTCTTCCTCTTCCTCTTCCTCTTCCTCTTCCTTTCCCTCTCCCTCTCCCTCTTCCTCTTCCTCTTCCTCTTCCTCTCCCTCTCCCTCTCCCTCTTCCTCTTCCTCTCCCTCTCCCTCTCCCTCTCCCTCTTCCTCTCCCTCTTCCTCTCCCTCTCCCTCTCCCTCTTCCTCTTCCTCTCCCTCTTCCTCTTCCTCTTCCTCTTCCTCTCCCTCTTCCTCTTCCTCTTCCTCTCCCTCTCCCTCTCCCTCTTCCTCTTCCTCTCCCTCTTCCTCTTCCTCTTCCTCTTCCTCTCCCTCTTCCTCTTCCTCTTCCTCTCCCTCTTCCTCTTCCTCTCCCTCTTCCTCTTCCTCTCCCTCTTCCTCTTCCTCTCAGGCTGGGGTCATGGGGGGGGGGAGGGACACTGTCTTTACATTATCTAGTTTGGAGTTTGTTTGTATCCCAACTAGTTTTGGGGTTAGTCCCCCCTGTCTGGTTTGGGGTTAGTCCATCCTATGTAGTTTGGGTTTGGTTCATATCCTGTCTAGTTAGCGGTTAGTTTGAATCCTATCTAGTTTAGGTTGGGTTCACATCCTATCTAGTTTAGGTTGGGTTCACATCCTATCTAGTTTAGGTTGGGTTCACATCCTATCTAGTTTAGGTTGGGTTCACATCCTATCTAGTTTAGGTTGGGTTCACATTCTATCTAGTTTAGGTTGGGTTCATCCTATCTAGTTTAGGTTGGGTTCACATCCTATCTAGTTTAGGTTGGGTTCACATCCTATCTAGTTTAGGTTGGGTTCACATCCTATCTAGTTTAGGTTGGGTTCACATTCTATCTAGTTTAGGTTGGGTTCACATCCTATCTAGTTTAGGTTGGGTTCATTCTATCTAGTTTAGGTTGGGTTCACATCCTATCTGGTTTAGGTTGGGTTCACATCCTATCTGGTTTAGGTTGGGTTCACATCCTATCTGGTTTAGGTTGGGTTCATTCTATCTAGTTTAGGTTGGGTTCACATCCTATCTGGTTTGTTTCTAGCTCCAGTGTGCTCAGTGTTGCTTCCTCCGCAGCATCGAGGATCAGACACCAGGGAGCAGGAAGGGAGTGAGAAACCTCGACGTAACGTCAGCTGGCACGACAAAGGTGACCCGCCCAGACCACGCTAACCATGCTAATGATAAACGTGCTAATGCTAACCCTCATGATAATGAACACACCTTTGTAGACGATCAAGGACACTTGACAAAAACACAAAATACAAGATATATACAAAAAATCAAACAGTAACAAACAAACAGCCTGAACAAATCAAGGGGCAAAAAGTTGGACAGGGCGGTGAGGAAAGTTAGATGTTAAAAGCAATTTTAAAAAGGGGATGATATTAAACAACACCATACTGCTAATCAAGGCTTCAAAGTCTTCAAACTCCTTCACCAATACCCTCCTATCCTTGTGCTCCATATCTTTTCTAATCAGTGTTTCTCAGAGCCTGATAGGCTGGTCAGATGCTAGTAGTGGACTGGTGTATGGACAGAGTAACCAGATGGTTAAGTTAGAGTAACCAGATGGTTAAGTTAGAGTAACCAGATGTTCCGTTCTCAGATCCAGTGGTGGTGCCGGTGGATTCGGAGATGGAGGACGAGAGAGAGGAAGAGGAGCGTTCAGAGAAAGAGGAAGACATTGGCATTACGTTTGTCGCTCGCAAGGAGGAGACACCAAAACAACGACCTCAATCAGGTACCACGAACACCGTGCACCACACGCACACGCACACACACAACGCACACCAAGCGAGGCTGTTCCTGAAGCCGTCTCCTCCTCCTCCTCCTCCTCCGTAGTTCCGGCCGCTCTGGAGGCGTGCGACAGCCCCTCCATGGCCTCCCCCACCTGCGCCGAGCGCTTCCTCCCCTGGAAGGGCGGCGCCGGCTCCCTGCCGCCCTGCGTCTCCGTCGAGGCCACCAAGGTCATCCCGGTGGACCTGCAGCAGGCCTGGAACCAGAGCATCTCGTCCCTGGAGAGCATCTCCTCCCCCCTCAACCTCAACCCCAACCCCAGGGTCACGGCGCTGTCCCCGTCCGCCGTGAACCCCAACCCAAACCTCAACCCCGGCCTCAGGTTCATGGCCTTGCCCCCTCCCCCCCTGAACCCTAACCCTAACCCTAACCCTAACCTCAGGGTCAAGGCCTTGCCCCCTCCCTCCCTAAACCCTAACCTCAGGGTCAAGGCCTTGCCCCCTCCCTCCCTGAACCCTAACCCCAGGCTGGCGGTCCTCTCCCGGCTCGCCGGCCAGCGACCCGTCTCCTCTCCTCCTTGTCCCTCCGGCCAATCAGAGAAGGAGCAGCAGCAGAAGGAGAAGGAGGAGGAAGAGGAGGCGTTGTCCGAGCAACAGCAGGAGGCTCAGCCCCTCATGGCCACCAGACCCCCAGCTCCTCCCCCGCCGAGCGCCACCCCCGGGGAGAGGGGGAGGGGCCCCTGTGTGTACCTGAGGAGCCTGGTGACAGTGCCCCCTGCTGGCAACACTGAGACACACAGCAGAGGACCTACTCAGCTGTAACCAACACACGCGCACACACACACACACACACACACACACACACACACACACTCACTCTACTGGCCTCTCCTGAGCATCAACAGCACTCAGCAGAACCTTCCTCTGCAGCTGGACCAGGGAGACTTACTACATTCCAAAACCAGCACAATACCACCGTCCATATAGACCAGGAGAAACCAGTAGAGACCAGAGATCGTGAGAGACCAGATTCCATTAGAGACTGAAGAACAGCAGTGACCAGGAGTTACTGGTACCAGCAATCAGAAGATGCCAGACACCAGGAAAGACTAGATACCACTACTGACCAGGAGATCGGAGAGAGACCAGAGACCACCGGAGACTAGGTAGACCAGAGACTAAAAGAGAGACTATCAGACTATCAGCAGAGAGAAGAGACCATAGACAGCAGAAGAGAGAGAGCGAGAATAGAGAGCAGATATCAAGAGAGACCAGACACCACAAGAGATTAGAGACAAGACACGACTAGAGACCAGAGACTACAGACCAGAGACTACAGACCAGGAGGAACAATACAACTTACATGTCTTACTAGGAAGGAGCTCTTATTTGGCTGGCCTTATGGTCTATGGCTGGAGATAAGGAGCTGCCAGTCATAGAGCCTTCTGTTGTGTCAAGGCTTGTATTTTAAATGTTTTTAAAACTTTCATAAAATAATCTAGGACTGCAGATAACGGTTTATTTTGATTGAGCAAAAACATAAACCCATACAAATAATTGTGTACAATATATACTTAATCACCATGCAGTGTTTGTTCTTTTCTCATTGTTTCGTTCTCACAGTTGGCATTAGTTTTTGGTGGTCCCTTGACAACCTAGCGTAGCACCTTCACCTAGCCTAGCGCCCCCAGATGGCCCCTATCTATTAAAACTAGCTCCCCCAGCTAGCCAGCACCTCCAGCTAGCTTATAACCTCCAGCTAGCCTCGTACCTCAAGCTAGCCCTGTCTATTAAAGTAGACTAGCACCTCCTCCTAGCTTATAGCACGTCTAGCTTGGGGTAAGGTGTGTATTTTCAACTCCTCCTGTGGCTAAACTATCCATGACATTTCCCCAAAGACAACTCCATATCTTAAGTGTCTTTATGACAACCAAATGGTGATGGGTCGTTTGCGACCGAATCAGTTCGAATGAACGACTCTTTAACAAGAACGAACCGTCCTGATTCCACGTTTCAGTTCTCTCTCGTTCGTCTCATTCGTTCTCCGAGACTCGACTCCTAGACCCGCCCACTAGCCTCTGACGCTGAGTCGCGAGTCGCTGTTCGTGTTAATTGGTGAAGAGCGGGGCCTGGCCAACAACACCCCGATTCCGAACATGAAGCGCTCCTCAGCTGAAAGGAACGTAGTTAATGTTGTGTTGATTGATGACCGTGTGCACCATTGCACGAGCGTGATTCGTTTGAAAATGAGAAAGAGGGAGGAGCTGAGTCTGACCGACTCAGCTGAGAACCGTGCGTTCCATGATTCACCGTTACCGGAAACGCAACTGAACAAACAAACAAACAAACAAACGATTCTGAACGATTCTTCTTGGCGAACTGACCGACGCGAACTGATTCAAGGAAACAAATCATGAAATCTATCACTTCAACCAAAGCATTTATTAGACGTCCAGACTTGATCATGTCATCTTGACTCTGCCTCTCTGAGTGCCTTCAGGACATCTCTGGTACTTCATGTTGTAGGTCAAAGTATTTCTGCTATATTAGTCTGCTTTCTTCTTTTTTTTTGTTGATTAAACTCCCACTACAATGTAGCAAATGTCACTCCAATAAATGTCAACGCTTCTCTGGGTCTATATCTGGATCGATCAAATCTCTCCCCCATCCATTGCAGTGGTGTGTAAGTTGTGAATTCAACTATTGAGTTCGACCATTTATAACAATGGAAAGAAGACGCTGGCGCTAAAAGAAAAAAAAACACGGACACGGGCCCTTCATCTACATGTGTTGTAGATGATTGTAGATATGGGCCTATACAGTGTATATGCACAAAATTCACTCACTTTTTTGTTTGTGTATACATGTTACCATTAAGTACCACCACCAGGTATAAGTATATGCTAATGTATATCTTGAGAAACAAATAAAGTTTTATGGGAGATCAATTAAGATACATTAAGATTCTGAAATGTGTTTACAAAATGTGGGTACACGATTTTACGTTGGCCTACAGAAAATAAACCCTGACTTAAACAGAATGCAGAAGGACCATACATTTGAAAACACAGAGTTGCGCAAACACTTACATCATAAAATGTACTCACACTCTCTTTGAGACATACCTGACACCAGGTAACCCTACCTCACACCACCACCTGGTGGCACTGTAACCCCACACCTCCACCTGGTGGTTACTGGTAGTAGACATACGTGGTTCTATGAACATCTTTACTGTACCGTAAGTCGCTTTGGATAAAAGCGTCTGCTAAATGCCCTAAATGTAAATGTAAATGTAATACCTCACACAACCACCTGGCGGTACTGTAACCCTACCTCACCCCACCATCTGTTGGTTCTATATTATAACCCAACATCGCCACCCAGGCGCCACCGTTACCCTGTCCAACAGCGCCACCTGGTGGCGGATGTAGCCTCTTTCCTGGGGTTTCTAACGTGTGGTTACCGGTTACCGGTTACCGGTTAGACGCCAGTCGCCGCCCGGTGAGCGCGCAACTGTTCCCCGCCTGCGGTTCGGTTGACCGTCGGTAAGTTTCCAAACTAGTAAATCACCAGTTAGAAGTTTCACTCCAGTTTATCAGACTTATTTAGAAGTGAAAACCGTTTAGACACATTATTTGATCGATAACCATGCAGGTAATCATGAATTAATTCGTAATATAACTATTACAGTTTAGATGATAATATGCCGTAGCTAGCTAACGAATATTAGTTAAATAACATTTATAACATTTACTGCATTCCAATGTGTACATGGTTTAATACTGATTGAGTATTACTGGTGTATTTAACACCTAAACCGAGACAAAGTCAATCATTATTTTTCTGTTAGCTCATCAATAACATTATTTTTACAGCGAGAAATCGATACGAGGTGTTTTAAACACTTCTATAGATATAATCCTACAAATGGTTTGAACCACTCCTATAGCTAGAAACATACACGTTGTTTTAAACACATCTATAGAAACCTACATATTGTGGTTTTAAACACTTCCATAGCTAGAACCATACATGATGATATATACACTTCAATAACTGGAAACCTGCATTTTGTGTGTGTGTGTGTGTGTGTGTGTGTGTGTGTGTGTGTGTGTGTGTGTGTGTGTGTGTGTGTGTGTGTGTGTGTGTGTGTGTGTGTGTGTGTTGGCTGATTTAGGCAGCCTCACCTTGCCCTACTCATTGGATTTTGGGGCAGGGTGATGTGGCACACCTGTTAAACCAGCCACCTCCACACACACTCAGGACAATGATGCTGATGCTGATGCTGCTCTGTGTTGCCGTGCAGGAGATCTCCCCCTGAACGTGTGTGGCGTTGGCTGGTTTAACCTGTTGCACATCGATTGCTCAGTGTGCAACAGGTGTGCAGCCTCCCGCAGCCCCAGAGTGGACTCAGACTGAGGTGAGGCTGCTTCAACCAGCCATCATCCACAAACACTCCACTGTTGTTAAATGCACTTCTATTAATTCTAGGGGTGTAACAATACACTAAAGTCACGGTTCGGTACGTACCTCGGTTTTTAAGTCACGGTTCGGTATGTTTTTCAGCAGTACAGCAGTTTTTATTATTTTATTAAACAATTTGAGTTTGATTTGATTTATTAAATTGTATCAAACAAATGCCTTACACAAATGAAAAGACATCAAATACAATTGAGGATAAAAACACAATAAAGTCCAGGACTTATTTCCATTGTGGTCCTCGCCACAAAACATCAGGACAAGACAAGACACTAACAGAGTGTGTGATAATCAATAAAAAACTGAATTCGAAAAAAATAATAATAATTTTTCGGTACGTACCGAAAGTAAACGTGCATCGAACCGTTAGACCCGTACCGAAATATTTCGGTTCGAATACACGTATCGTTACACCCCTAATTAATTCCATTAAGATTAAAAAGCTAAGAGTGTTGATGACTGTAGTGGCTATCTTTAGTCATTATCGTTGATAACTTTATCCCGGCTTGTTTCGATCAATAACCACATTTAGATACGATACGAGACTACGTCTAACGCATGGAGTCGCCACGTGGCACAACCCTGTTGCTCCGTCCTCCGTTCGTCTATTCTCTCGACTCAACGCTTCACAATAGAATTCCACTTCCTGCTCATTTGTAAAGCGGCACAGGATGACAACCAAACATTCACAGAGGATCAAAAAATATTCAGGAATGAAGCCACACCAGAGAACGCGTCTGACAAGGATAAAGTGCTGCTGTGTGCTACATGATACACGTGTGAATGTGCAACTCTGGACAATTTCTGTATCTGGTTCTGTGTACTTAAAAAACAGCTAATGTAAAAACAGCTTTCATGGTTTCTCCCTGAATTTCTCCCTACATACTGACTACATAATGACCTTCCTACTGGCTATGTACTGGCTACATACTGGTTACATACTGGCATCATACTAGCTATATACTGGCTGCGTATTCGCTGGGTTCGGGCCACATTCTGGCTACATAGTGACTACATACTAACGACATACTGGTTATGTACTGTCAACATAGTGGCTATTTACTGCCTATATAGTGGCTATGAACTTTGGAAACACTGGCGACACAGCCTGGGAGGACTACAGTCTAGAGAGAGAGAGAGAGAGAGAGAGACAGGGAGAGAGGGAGGATAGAGAGAGAGGTTCTCTTTACATGCTGCAACAAGCATGCCTCCATGCTTGTTGCAGCGTGCAGTGCTGCCTGCATTCTGACAGGAGCGTCAGATCATTCTGCTACTGGCTGGATAGGGTTAAAAAACAGTACAGTTGACTAAGCTTGGCACTTTCTCCGGCGGTAATGCTTTCTCTCTGTTGCTACTCTACTGGAGGTAGTGGTCACTCTCGAGTTACTCCTTCAGCTAGTGGCTGAAGGAGTAACTACCTAGACTTGAGGTAGTGGTCTCTCTGTTTGGAGCTACTCCTTGGGGTACTGGTCAATCTGGAGCTACTCCTTGAGGTAGTGGTCATGTTGTGGATACTCCTTGAGGTAGTGGTCACCTTGTCAGGAGAGGATTTTACTCTTTTTGGTTGAAGGCAGGGGTTGTGTGGCGTGGTCGACACTACAGTAGTGCCGTATTGGGACAGGACTTTAGGAGTGGGAGAGGGAGAGGAGTGACATGGGGCAGCTCATTCTTGGGAGTAGAATGGCAGCTGGTAGGCGGAGCCTAGTAGATAGAATGCCAGTCGGTGGGCGAAGTCTAGTCAATCCCAGGGTAAGCCAATATAGCAACAGGCCCCGAGAGAGAGAGAGACTCATACAGAGACTAGTACTGTGAGACAGACCGACAGGATACGGTCGTACCCTGGAATATTGCAAGTTTTGGGACACTTTCCACCACCTGGTGAGTTCCTGAGTCTTTTCACCTGCCTGTGTGTGTGTGTGTGTGTTTGTCTGTCTGCCTGTCTGTCTCTGTCTTTCTAGTGTGTGTGTGTGTGTGTGTGTGTGTGTGTGTGTGTGTGTGTGTGTTAGAATGATATGTCAGCCAGTAAACAGACTGGCAGTAAGCAGAAAGACATTAAGGCAGTAAGCAGAAAGGTAGACAATCAGTAAGCAGAAAGGCAGGCAGTAAGCAGACAGAAAGGTAACAGTGTTGAATAAGCCATTGATTTTCTGGAGGTTTTGTGTGTTCAAAGTAGTGATCTCCTGAAGATTGCAACCTGATACCTGATTCAGACTACTTCTACACACTAGTAATACAATCTAATATACAGTGATACACACTACAGATACATATTAATATACACTACTACACACTGCACACAGATGCACACTATTATACACACTATTATGTAACGATACACTAAAGTCACGATTCGGTACGTACCTCGGTTTTTAAGTCACGGTTCGGTATGTTTTTCGGTACAGCAGTTTTTATTATTTTATTAAACAATTTGATTTTGATTTGATTTATTAAATTGTATCAAACAAATGCCTTACACAAATGAAAAGACATCAAATACAATTGAGGATAAAAACACATTAAAGTCCAGGACTTATTTCCATTGTGGTCCTCAACACAAAACATCAGGACAAGACAAGACACTAACAGAGTGTGTGATAATCAATAAAAACTTAATTCTAATTCGGTACGTACCGAAATGAAACATGCATCGAACCGTTAGACCCGTACCGAAATATTTTGGTTCAAATACGCATATCGTTACACCCCTACTACTACCCACTACTGATACACACTAATATTCACTACTACACATTAATACACACTACTGATTGACACTAATATACACACAAATACACACCACTGATACACAATGATATACACTGCTACTACACACTAATATACACACCAATACAACCTACTGATACACACTAATATACACAGTACATACTACTGATACACCCTCATATACACGCCAATACACACAATAAACACTACACACTTTTCATTCATTCAACCCATATTTCATACTCGGAAATACAATTGAGGGCAGTCCTCTTTTTCAATGCAGCCGAGATACACTACTACATACACCAATACACGCCACTAATACACACTACTCATATGTTATACTGGTAGAGCATCAGTACTGTCATACTAGATACATTACTACTGTTATACTGGTGGATACATCACTACTGTTATACTGGTGGATACATCACTACTGTTATACTGGTGGATACATCACTACTGTTATACTGGTGGATACATCACTACTGTTATACTGGTGGATACATCACTACTGTTATACTGGTGGATACATCACTACTGTTATACTGGTGGATACATCACTACTGTTATACTGGTGGATACATCACCACTAGAGCCTGCCCAATACTGGATTTTATGGGCCGATACGATAACGATATTAGGGAGCAAAAGATTACCGATATCGATGTATCGGTGATATTCAAAATATACGTAACTTTATTTATTTATACTTAACTTTATTTATAACCTTTATTCTGTATATAAATATATCATGTCATCCTGGGGTGGAGCAGGTCCTTGGGATGTGCTCCTCACCCTCCAGCGATGCTTCAGGCCACAGCGCCATCGACATTCAAATTTTCGTAAGCACACAGAACAGGCTCTAAAACTGTTAGTGTTGAATGTGTTTATGTGTTTATGTGGATGCGCCACAGTAGAGGATTCATAAAGAGGTGATCACGTTAATAAATCAACACCATTTCTAACGTTTTCAAGGTGACAACGTGTGATGTAAGACTTTTAAGTCTTTTAAGACTTGATTATTAATGTATGAATTATCCATGAGTTCCATGGTTTACCATAGGAGGAGGAAGGCAGGGCGCTCTCTCTCCTCCCCTCAGCCCTGACCTCCACTTGCAGAGCCAGGACAGTGCATGTGGGGGAATACAAATACTGCTGTGGGGAAGTCATTTATGATCATTTTCAAGCTTTGCTTCAAACAATCCCATTTCCCTTTTGATTGAAAATGTAACAATATATCTCTAGAACGAAGTCAAATCACACGTTACATGAGATTGATTTGATGGTCTGTAGAGGTCATGAGAGGTTCCCTGAAGAGGTGTGTCTGTAGAGGTCAGGTCAGCTCATTTGTCCTGAAGACGTGGTATTCAGATGTTTCGGGAAGATAAGAGGAATTCTGTAACCATAGGTGAAAAATCTGCACCAAGGAGTGGAAGAATGCAGTGTGTGGGCGCGGTGTTTGTGTGTGTGTGTGTGTTTGTGTATGTGTGTGTGTGTGTGTGTGTGTGTGTGTGTGTTGTGCAGGAACAGCTTCAGGACACCTAGTGTCACTCTGGGCTTGTCTGGACCTGCCAGTGAACAAGGCAAAAAGATATACAATATTAACGTAACATATAAACGGACATATCGGAAGACAATGCGGATCGATATAGATTTAAAAAATGTTATGTTATAATGTTGTCAATAAGATCATATCCTATAAATGATACATATAGTAAAGTCTTTCTATCAACACTCCCAAAACCCCACCAACCCACGCCAGCCAGCCAAGCTAAGCTGGTTCTCGTCACACAGTTGCGCAGCCAGTTAGAGTCTAAATGACTCTATGAATTATTGAGGAGGCTTTTTTGATCTTCCGCCTGCTAACTGTGGGCTCAATCTGACACAATGCAGCTGTAAAGAAGCTGTATAGAAATAATAATCATTTAATAATACACAAGGCATTGCAGGCCGGTGGAAGTATCATCCGTCTCTATCTTCTCTATTATCTCTCTCCAGCAAATGTAGACTTCCAGCTGTCTGGCTCCACTTCGACTAGCTCCCCCCCCTGCGGCCTACCGGTGGGTAGGTATGATGCTGACCAGGAGGAGGTGACAGGAGGGGCTCTGTGCACCATGGCCTTGGAGCAGAGAGGACCACCCCAGGAGGGGCTTTCCCTCTCAGCTCCCCACCGCAGGGGGTCCTGGGTGGATGGCTTGACCCCCAGGCCCCTGGCCATGCCCAAAGCCGTTCATATAACCAGGCCCCCAAACACGCCCCTAGCCCCGACCCTAACCATTCCCCCGGCCACGCCCCTGACCACCCCGTGCCAATCAGAGGCTGGTTCTGATTCGGAGGGGGAGTATGTGGAACTCGAGGAACTGCCCTCTCTCTCACCGCAACACTCACTAACTCGATGCATCAGCCTTGGTTACCAACACACACCTGGAAACACTCCTGGCTCAGCAACACACACACCTGGACACACACCTGCATCAGGTACACACACACCTGTATTAGCTACACACACACCTGGACACACACCTGTATCAGCAACACACACTCCTGGACTCACACCTGCATCAGCTACACACACACTTGGACACACACCCGTATCAGCTACACACACACTTGGACACACACCTGTATCAGCTACACACACACTTGGACACACACCTGTATCAGCAACACACACACCTGGACACACACCTGTATCAGCTACACACACACCTGGACACACACCTGTATCAGCTACACACACACCTGTATCAGCTACACACACACTTGGACACACACCTGTATCAGCAAGACATACACTGGGACACACACCTGTATCAGCAACACACACACCTGTATCAGCTACACATACACTGGGACACACACCTGGCTTAGCAGCACACACACTTGGACACACACCTGTGTCAGCAAGACGGAGTGGGAAGGGGACCCCCCCCAGGGCGCCTGGAGGTCCGCTGGTCAGTCCCAGCGAGGAGACCCAGAGACACTCCTTCACCGGCTCCTCCAGCCAGCACCGCCCTCTGGCTCTCAGGCCGCAGCCTGCAGCGGAGACGGAGACGCTAACAGAGTCCTTAAAGGACTTGTTCGCTGACTCGTTAACGGGCCCGTTGACAGGGTCGTTAACCGGGAGGCCGTTCACAGACGCCCGGAGGCGGAACCTCCCGGTCGGCAGTCATGTGATGTCCCGTGGTGTTCTCTGCCTTCCTGGTGAGTTCAGTTAGTGTGTGTGTGTGTGTGTGTGTGTGTGTGTGTGTGTGTGTGTGTGTGTGTGTGTGTGTGTGTGTGTGTGTGTGTGTGTGTGTGTGCGCACGCACGTGCGTGTGCGCGCGAGTGTGTGTGTGTGAGTGTGTGCAGGCAGTAAAGACGGCAGCGGAGGGCCAATAGAAACTGTGTGTGTGTGTGTGTGTGTGTGTGTGTATTAGTGTGCGTGTGTGCAGGCAGTAGAGATCAGGGCCAATAGAAACTGTTTGTGTCTGACCAGTAGAGACCAGGGCCAATAGAAACTGTGTTTGTGTGTGTGTGTGTGTGTGTGTGTGTGTGTGTGTGTGTGTGTGTGTGTGTGTGTGTGTGTGTGTGTGTGTGTGTGTGTGCGCAGGCAGCAGAGACCACCGTGGGGGGGCCCTGGTCACTGTGTGGACCAACAGCAGTATTTGGTGGCGCTGCAGCAGCAGGGAGCTGCTGGACATCTTCCTCTACTTCTCCTCCATCAGCCGGTAATCACAACGTCCTGTTCCGTCTGAATGGAAACCGCCAACTCCGCTCGCTCTTCCCATGTACAATCTGTTCAGCTGTGTGAACTGGCTCAAACGGAGGAGGTGATATGTCACATGCACCAGCTGCTGGCAATATTACTACACGGAATCGGCGATATTTTAATATGTACGCAAAATTGTTATAGTTGAACCAAGGCTTGGAAGGGATCTGGTTTTTCACACTCGTCATACCTTCCTAACATTTCACAGGGGTGTACGTTCTATGAGGGTATTTGTGTAAAAGATGAACGTAAAGGCTGAGCTGCTGGTGATACACATTGTCTATCCCACAATGCTGTATGCCTAATATGCAATTTTTAAATACTTAAAACCATTAATTCATAGTAAATAAGCGCCCCTTCAATAGATTCCAACATTTCGACGAGTACTCAGGCTCTTTAAAAGTGTGCGATAGTTTCAAACAATGTACCCATACTGTATAATACAGGTTCAACTGGCTTTTAATTATTGAAAGCCAGTTGAACCTGTATTATACAGTATACAGTCTAGTGCGTTACACCCACACCTGCGCTCCACTGGTCACGTAGTGTTTGACCTCGTTTGTTACTGTCAGAGCGAGAACACACATTTCTCACCGGCCCTATTAATCCATTGTGGATTGTGGAATAGTGGGCCAACCACTCTTCGTTGGCATAAAAAACTATTTGCGTCTCAACAGCAATGCGCATACGTTATTTTGTACTGTTCATTTTTATTCTTCCCAGTTCAGCCTATACACTACCCTGGAAATCCAGAGTTCTCGCGAGAGCACAATTTGAATTTGCTCAGCGAGTCACTCTGGGAACGAGCAACATACTCACTCCCCGATTCCCCTGGCCCAGAACATTAACCAATCACATCGGTGTATCTGGTATAGGCGGGGCCAAAAGCGTTGCTGTTTTACCGATCGGATACAGCAAGAGTCTTATCTATTGGTTAGCTCCGCTGGTCTGGATACTTGTGTTCTTCTGATTGGTCGTAGTGTTATCCAATTGTGTGCAGTGATATTTTCAAATGCATGCTTGGTGCCGCCACCTCGAGTTGGGCCATCTTCATTACTCGTTGCCATGTATGTTCATGTATGAACATGTATGTTCTATCAAATTGATTGGCTGATGCTGACATGAACCGACAAGCAAATCTTATTCTCAGTCTTTTATGGTGACGAGTTTGTTTGTCGGGGGGGTCAGTGATTCAGCGCAGGCAGTGAACCTACAGACCGCCGTGGTGAACGCTGCTTCCTCTGTTACAGGAAGGAAGTGCTGGCCTTAGGACTCACGGTGCTGGTGGACGTCCGCAGCTCCTCATTTCCCCCACTCCTCACACATACACTGTGTTACCTGCAGGTACACACACACACACACACGCACACACACACACACACACACACACACGCACACACACACACACACACACACACACACACACATACACACACACACACACACACACAATGTTTTACCTGCAGGTACACACACACACACACACACACACACACACACACACACACACATACACACACACACACACACACACACATACACACACACACACACACACAATGTTTTACCTGCAGGTACACACACACACACACACACACACACACACAATGTTTTACCTGCAGGTACACACACACAAAAACACACACATGCACACAATCATACAAACACTCCCACAAACCTCACAATTACCCTCTCTCCATTTCCAGAAAAATGTGCCAGGTTTTATTCATTCCGTGCTGCTATTGGCTAACAGAGATGACCTAGATATGGACCGGCCCGCTGCTTCTCAGGTACTGCGTACTCACAGCCTCCCTCTACACACAGTGAACATTCTGTCTACTGTAACATAATCTACTGCATCACATAAACAAATCTAACACACGATCAGCTGTAACATTATCGACTGTGACACATTATCTACAACAAATCTATTAACAAATGATTTACTGTAACACATAAATAATCTATTGTAACATTATCTAGCCTAACATTGTGCGTGTGTGTGTGTGTGTGTGTGTGTGTGTGTGTGTGTGTGTGTTACAGGTGGTCTCTATGCAGTGTCTCCAGAGGTTTGTCGATGTGTCTCAGCTCCCTTTGGAGATGAACGGTTCCTTCTGCTATTGCCACCAGAGCTGGCTCTCCTTCAGATCAGTACGTCACACACAAACAAACACACACACATGTACACAACGAATCACCCACACCCACACGGACACACCCGCACACACTGGTTGTTGGTCATCCACATGTTGGTTAAAATGTTCAATTTATAATAGTCTGAGTTGTAGTTGTGGAGGCTCATGGTTTGAGCCTTGTTTATAATTATAAGTCATATTTGTTCATTATTTACATAATTTACATTCGCATTATAATTCTCCAGCTCGTGGAGAAGTTGACCAGGCAGTGTGAGGACGTCATCGGCCTCCTACAGAAAAACATCCACTGCCTGGAGAACAAGCCCCTCCCCCTTTCTGAGGAGGTCACGCCCCTCCCCCATTCCACAGAGGCCACGCCCCTCCCGCAGTCTACGGAGGTGTGTACACAAGCCCCTCCCACTATTTACTGAGGACCCTCCCCGTACTATAGAGGCCACACCCATCACAAAATCGACTTAGGTATTTAGACAAGACCCCTCCTATTTTCTACTGAAGCCACACCCCTCCCACAGTCTATATTATGCTTACGATTTATTAATTAAATGTATTTATTTTTCTTCTTTTTTTCATCTATACAAGAAAAATGGTTTGATTTGAGTGCTTTGTGTCAATACGTTGGGGGTGACATTGGCTGACATTCACCCATTCATACACACATTCACACACCAACGGCGGCGTCAGCCATGCAAGGCCACAGCCAGCTCGTCGGGAGCAGTTAGGGTTAGGTGCCTTGCTCAGGGACACCTCCACACTCAGCTAGGAGGAGCCGGGGATCGAACCAGCAACCTTGCGGTTTCCAGCCAACCCCCTCTACCCCCTGAGCTAATGCCGCCCTTCACTGACTCCTCCCCCAGGAGGTGCAGGTGTCGCTGGCCAGGTACAGGTGTGTTATGAGCAACGTTCTTCAGGACAGCCGATTGGTTGACCTACAGAAGGAGGGCGGAGCTTCTCTGTGTCTCCTCCGTCGGGAGGAAAGCGGCTTCAACCAGACAGACGATTACAGGTACACACACACACACACACCCACATACACCCACATACAGCATGCAGACCTTAACACACACGTACGCACGTACACACAACCATGCACCTACACACACTATAACCGCACACACTATTGTCTGATGCAGGCAGCAGCAATGACCCTATGTTTCTGAGTCTCACGTTGAGATTTTCTCACCAGTTGGTGGCCGTAATGCCGCCATATAATAATAAATATAAAAAAGTAATAAATATCAAGAATAAGAAAAGGTAAGCAGGCATTTAAGCGTTTATGCGATTCCTTACAAAGAGTTCGGACCCTCAAGGACGTGGGTGGGTGAGGTCACACGGACCAAATGAACTCAACATGTAGTTCCTCTAACAGCCTATAGGGGGTTGGCATTAGAGACTAGTGTGTACTTCCTCAAACAGCCTATGACTATCCATTGATCCATTGACTGACAGGACAGAACAGCCATCGCTGATTGTGATTGTTTGTTCTGGTTTGGATTTCATTCAAGAAGAAAACATGTGTTACTAATTGTGTAACTAATATCTTACTTATGTGTTACAAATATGTTACTAATGTATCACCAATATTTAACTCATGTGTAAGCTAAAGTTGACTATTGAAATATGTATTTGTGTGTATGTGTGTGTGCGTGCGTGTGTGTGTGTGCCTGCCTGCCTGCCTGCGTGTGCGTGCGTGCGTGCGTGTGCGTGCGTGCGTGTGTGTGCGTGCGTGCGTGCGTGTCAGGGCGGCGGTGGGTAGAGTGGAGGGTCTCTACCAACAGGTGGACGAGCTTATCCACGGTCTGGTGAAGCTCTGCAATGCCGGGGGCAGGCAGAGGGACTTCATCCTGGCCTTCAGCCGCTTGGAGCAGAGCTTCAGCCAGGTCTGTACCGGGGGGCTGCCCCCTCACCCAGCCGTTTATGTGTGTGCGGACCGTCCACCCGTGGCCGCGGCCCTTAGAGTCACCGTTCTGCCGTCACACGGGCGTCGACGCGCAGGTCGTGCGCTCAACATTCGGGGCTTCAACACTTCAGAGAGGCGCAGTTCATGGTGCCTTGAGCCAGAGCAGATTTAACATAACATAACATTTGGTTCACGCCGGCTCGAGTAGTTCGTGCACGGTTCCCTTTGAAGTGAAGTGCCTCCCAATCCCTAACCACTTAGTCACGTACTTAAGTAGGGTTTAACTACAGTACGGTACCGGTTTTATAATGGTACCTATTAGGGCTGTAACGATTCACAGGTACGAATGTATAACCGGTTGGATTAACTAATGACCCAATGAATTAATGACCCAAGAATTATAGCTGTGTGTGTGTGTGTGTGTGTGTGTGTGTGTGTGTGTGTGTGTGTGTGCGTGCGTGCGTGCGTGCGTGTGTGTGTGTGTAGGTGCAGGGGTGGATACAGCAGGTGGGGTTCCCCAGCCTCAGGCCTCTCGGCGAGGTGGAGGGTTCCTCTCTGGAGCAGATCAACAAGAAACAGCAGGACTTCAAGCAGTTCCGCCTCACTGCTGACGTAAGACACACGCACGCACGCACGCACGCGCACACACACACACACACACACACACTGATCACCTGCAGCCTTATATGGTGAAGCCTTTACGCGCCTTTGAACGCTTTGTGAGGAATCGCGTGGGAATGCCATTCCCTTTCCTAACGCGCATGCTTCTTCTTCCAAAGACACGGAACGCTTCAAAGTATGTCTGAGCCTTTACATGTTTGTTAACCCCCACCTATATCCTGAGCTCCTCTGACCCACACCTCTACCTGTGTCGTTACCCACTCCGCCCCGACAAAAGGTGCCTTAGAGCAGCGGTTCTCAACCTTTTTACAGTGATGTACCCCCTGTGAAATATTTTTTCAGCCAAGTACCCCCTAACCAGTACCCCCTAACCAGTACCCCCTAACCAGCGCAAAGCTTTTTTGTTTTGGCCTCCTTTGCCACTTGTCCCTCCATGTTTTCTAAAGAATTGCTGCTACACTTCAACCACGACGCCATCGTTGATCCAAGTGATTGACAGGTGATGCCAGGTGGCATATGACAGGTCGGGTCGAACCATCCTGGTATGGGGGAGACTCTGGGTTTTAAGGATAATGAAATTGAATAGCCTACTGAATATAAAATTAATTTTATGAACTTATACTTATATTTTCCTGAAATATTGATGAAATAATTATTTTTAAAGGAGTTTTGCATGGATGCTACTTTTAAAAAAAGATGTATATTTTTAAATCTCACGTACCCCCTGGAGTGCCTTCACGTACCCCCAGGGGTACACGTGCCCCCATTTGAGAACCACTGCACTAGTGCACCTAGACTCTGGAACGTTCTGCCTTCACAAGATGTAGACTGTAAAAAACACAAAGTCTCATCTTATTATACAGGCTTTCTGGTAGCATTATGTTTGTGTTGTTGTTTATGGTATTTTATTGTGTTGTTGTGAAGACGTCTGACTGGGACGTCTTCACAACATATATATATAAATAACTGTCTGCCTAACTGTCTGTCCCTCTCCCTGTCCATCTGTTTACCTGTCTGTCTCTCTACCTGTCTTTCTGTTTACCTGTGTGTGTGTGTGTGTGTGTGTGTGTGTGTGTGTGTGTGTGTGTGTCTGTCAGCGCGTCTGTCGTAAGGGGCAGGGTCTTCTCCAGAAACTCAACCAATGGGACGACCTGTCCTCACCGTTGCTGGAGCCCTACAGGGTCAAAGTTCAGTCTCTCAGGGCAGAGATGCAGGAGTTCTCTGAGGGCGTGGAGGCTACCGGGGCCCGCCTCCACAAGACCCTCTCCCTCTACCAGTTCTGCAACAAGGTGGGTGGAGCCTATGTCTACATAAAGTCACCGTAGAAACATGCCATCACCCAATACTGTTTTTACATTGGGAGCTTCACCAAAGTCCAGCCCCAGCACCAGCCGTTCTGCACTGACAGTGATTACTGCCACTCTTATAAGTGACCTCTGCAGTGTTAAAAGTGAAAGTGCTGTGGACTTAACACGGGGTAGACGAACATCAGTCGTATCAAAGCATTGAAGACATATCCTTGAATATCCTTTGACTTGTAATGCTGTCAATGCAAGTCACTTGTGGTCTTGAATTGCTTTCATAATGGACTTAAAAAGTTATTAGGAAGACTTAAATGTAACTTGTTGAAACCTGCAGAAACCCTGTATTCAAATTGTCTCTCTCCCTCTCCCTCTCCCTCTCCCTCTCCCTCTCCCTCTCCCTCTCCCTCTCTCCCTTTCCCACTCCCTCTCTCCCTTTCCCACTCCCTCTCCCTCTCTCTCTCTCCCTCTTCTTCTCCCTCTCCCTCTCCCTCTCTCTCCCTCTCCCTCTCTCTCTCCCTCTCCCTCTCTCCCACTCCCTCTCTCTCTCTCCCTCTCCCTCCCTCTCTCCCTCCCTCTCTCCCTCTCCCTCTCCCTCTCTCTCTCCCTCCCTCTCCCTCCCCCTCTCCCTCTTCTTCTCCCTCTCCCTCTCTCTCTCTCCCTCTTCTTCTCCCTCCCCCTCTCTCTCTCTCCCTCTCTCTCTCCCTCTCCCTCTCTCTCCCTCCCCCTCTCTCCCTCCCTCTCTCCCTCTCCCTCTCCCTCTCTCTCCCTCTCTCCCTCTCCCTCTCTCCCTCCCCCTCTCTCCCCCTCCCTCACCCAGGCGTATGACTCAGCGTTGCAGGGGTTGCGTTACCTGGTAACCATCCCCATGCATGACTGCACCGAGGCGGGTACGTGCCAGGCCGTGATCGGCCGCCTGGAGAGCTACCGCTGCCAGCACCCCCCCATCCCCGAGCAGCGCTTCACCGAGATGAGGGCGGAGGCTGAGGAGCTGGCGGGGTCGGTCCCCCTCCAGCTCTGGACCTCCTCCAGGAAGTGGTACCAGGAGACCAACCAGGACTTCCACAGGAAGATGGACGCCGCCCTGAGAACCAGAGACCGACTCCTGCTCGGCGCCTCCTCCGACACCTCCTCCCTCCTCCTCCGAACCGCCACCGCGTCGGTGGCACCTCCTACCTCCCCTGTGTTTCCGCCCTCCTCCCCTGTGACCCCACCCTCCTACCAAGTGACCCCCCCCTCCTCCCCTTTGACCCCACCCTCCTACCAAGTGACCCCCCCCTCCTCTCCTGTGTTTCCACCCTCCTCCCCTGTGTTTCCCCCCTCCTCCCCTGTGTTTCCACCCTCCTCTCCTGTGTTTCCACCCTCCTCCCCTGTGTTTCCCCCCTCCTCCCCTGTGTTTCCCCCCTCCTCCCCGGTGACTCCGCCCCCCTACCATGTGCCCTCCCCCTCCTCCCCGGTGACCCCGCCCCCCTACCATGTGCCCTCCCCCTCCTCCCCGGTGACCCCGCCCCCCTACCATGTGCCCTCCCCCTCCTCCCCGGTGACCCCGCCCCCCTACCATGCGCCCTCCCCCTCCTCCCATGCGACCCGTCGTTCCTCCATGAACCCTCCCTCCTATCACGCGGCTCCGCCTTCTCAGTGGCGACGGGGCAGCGAGGGGTGGAGCAGCCCCGGCCCCGCCCTCCTTCTCGAGGCGCCCAGCAGGGGGCGGGGTCTCCGCAAGTCCCAGAGCTTTGACTACGCCCCCTCCCCCCTGCTCAGCCCCAGCCCGGCCTGGCCCCCCCGCAGGGGGAACACCGGGGTCCACATCAAAGGTCTGGAGGTCAGCCGCTCGCAGCCCCCCCCTTTCAGCCCCATCACCCCCGTCACCCCCACCACCCCCATCACCCCCATCACCCCCACCACCCCCACCCAGGTTCAGCCCATCCCTCTCAGCCCCACCCTGCCTCTCCCTCTCTCTCTCAGCCCCACCCACGCCCAGCCTCTCTCTCTCAGCCCCACCCTGCCTCTCCCTCTCAGCCCCACCCTGCCTCTCCCTCTCACCCCCACCCCCAGCCAGCCCCCATCCACCACACCCTCCCCAAGTACTGCACCCTGCACCAAGGCCAGGTGAGGGTGACCCCCCCCCTAGTGTTCAGCACATCACAGCTCACATGCTTCATCATTTGTCTATATTGTAGTTACTAAATGGTAGCCAATACTTAGCTAATTCATAACTAAAACCTCTCAGTACCGAATAGTACTAAAAATAAAATCAGTATCTAATAGTAGTCTCCTTCATGCTAATGCTACCGCTAATGCTCCCTTACCCTTCACGCTAACACAAATCATCTCCTTTGAGCTAATGCTATTGTCTCTTCCATGCTAACGCTATCGTCTCTTCCATGCTATTGTCTCTTCCATGCTAATGCTATTGTCTCTTCCATGCTAATGCTATTGTCTCTTCCATGCTAACGCTATCGTCTCTTCCATGCTATTGTCTCTTCCATGCTAACGCTATCGTCTCTTCCATGCTAACGCTATCGTCTCTTCCATGCTAACGCTATCGTCTCTTCCATGCTATTGTCTCTTCCATGCTAACGCTATCGTCTCTTCCATGCTAATGCTATTGTCTCTTCCATGCTAACGCTATCGTCTCTTCCATGCTAACGCTATCGTCTCTTCCATGCTAACGCTACCGCTAACTCTACCACCACCATCGTGCTAATGCGTTTATCTCCGTCGTGCTAATGCTACCGCTAACACCACCGTCGTGCTAACGCGTTTATCTCCGTCGTGCTAACGCTACCGCTAACACCACCATCTCCGTCGCGCTAACGCTACGCCAGCAGGCAGCAGCACATCGTGGAGGAGATGGTGTCCACGGAGCGGGAGTACGTGCGCTCCCTGCGCTACGTGACGCAGCAGTACTTCCCGGAGATGGAGCGGGCCGACCTGCCCCAGGAGCTACGCGGCCAGCGCTGCGTGGTCTTCGGGAACCTGGAGAACATCCTGGACTTCCACGCCCAGTTCTTCCTGAAGGAGCTGGAGGCCTGCTGGAGGCACCCGCTGAGGGTGGCCCAGTGCTTCCTACGACACGTACGAACACACACACACACACACACCGTCGTACACACTGTATACACACACACACACACACACCGTCGTACACACTATATACACACACACACACACCGTCGTACACACTATATACACACACACACACACACCGTCGTACACACTATATACACACACACACACACACACCGTCGTACACACTATACACACACACACACACACACCGTCGTACACACTATATACACACACACACACACCGTCGTACACACTATATATACACACACACACACACTGTCGTACACACTATATACACACACACACACACACACCGTCGTACACACTGTATACACACACACACACACACACCGTCGTACACACTATATACACACACACACACACACACACCAACTGCTCTGTGTGTGTTGATACAGAAGGAACAGTTTGGACTGTACGCGCTCTACAGTAAGAACAAACCCAAGTCTGACGCTCTGCTGGCTAGCCATGGAAACTCCTTCTTTAGGGTAATTATGTACACACACACACACACACACGCACACACACACACACACACACACACACACACACACACAGATCAGTTATTCTGACCTGTATTAGCTCCACTCCTCTCCCCTCCACTCTCTCCTTTCTCCCCGTCTCTCCTTCTCGCCCCTATCTCTCCCTTCCTCCTTTACCCTCTCTTTTATCCTCTCCTCTCCTCCTCTCTTCTCATCTCTCTCATACTTCCTTCCTCTCCCTTCTCTCTTTTGTCCTCTTTCCTCTCTCTCCTCCTCTCCTCTCTCCCAAACCTCTCCTCTCCGCTTTCTCCTACTCCGCTCCTCTCTCTTCTCCCCTCTCCTTCCCTCTCTCCTCCTCTCCTCTCTCCTACTCCTCTCCTCTCTCCTACTCCTCTTCTCTCTCCTATTCCTCTCTTCTCTCCTAGTCCTCTCCCGTCTCACCTCTCCTCGTCTCCCCTCTCCTCTCTCCTCCTCCTCCCCTCTCTCCTACCTCCTACGCCTCTCCTATATATATTCTCTCCTCCTCTCTCCTCATTTTCCCTCCTCTCCTCATTCTCTCTTCCTCTCTCCTCATTGTCCCTTCTCTCCTCCTCTCTCCTCATTCTCTCCTCCTCTCTCCTCACTGTCCCTCCTCTCTCCTCATTCTCTCCTCCTCTCTCCTCATTCTCTCCTCCTCTCTCCTCATTCTCTCCTCCTCTCTCCTCATTGTCCCTCCTCTCCTCATTATCTCCTCCTCTCTCCTCATTCTCTCCTCCTCTCTCCTCATTCTCTCCTCCTCTCTCCTCATTCTCTCCTCCTCTCTCCTCACTGTCCCTCCTCTCTCCTCATTCTCTCCTCCTCTCTCCTCACTGTCCCTCCTCTCTCCTCACTGTCCCTCCTCTCTCCTCATTCTCTCCTCCTCTCTCCTCACTGTCCCTCCTCTCTCCTCACTGTCCCTCCTCTCTCCTCATTCTCTCCTCCTCTCTCCTCACTGTCCCTCCTCTCTCCTCATTGTCCCTCCTCTCTCCTCATTCTCTCCTCCTCTCTCCTCATTCTCTCCTCCTCTCTCCTCACTGTCCCTCCTCTCTCCTCACTGTCCCTCCTCTCCTCATTCTTTCCTCCTCTCTCCTCACTGTCCCTCCTCTCTCCTCACTGTCCCTCCTCTCTCCTCACTGTCCCTCCTCTCTCCTCACTGTCCCTCCTCTCTCCTCATTGTCCCTCCTCTCTCCTCATTGTCCCTCCTCTCTCCTCACTGTCCCTCCTCTCTCCTCATTCTCTCATCCTCTCTCCTCATTCTCTCCTCCTCTCTCCTCATTCTCTCCTCCTCTCTCCTCACTGTCCCTCCTCTCTCCTCACTGTCCCTCCTCTCTCCTCATTCTCTCCTCCTCTCTCCTCATTCTCTCCTCCTCTCTCCTCATTGTCCCTCCTCTCTCCTCACTGTCCCTCCTCTCTCCTCATTGTCCCTCCTCTCCTCATTCTCTCCTCCTCTCTCCTCATTCTCTCCTCCTCTCTCCTCCTCTCTCCTCCTCTCTCCTCACTGTCCCTCCTCTCTCCTCACTGTCCCTCCTCTCTCCTCACTGTCCCTCCTCTCTCCTCATTGTCCCTCCTCTCTCCTCACTGTCCCTCCTCTCTCCTCACTGTCCCTCCTCTCTCCTCATTGTCCCTCCTCTCTCCTCACTCTCTCCTCCTCTCTCCTCATTCTCTCCTCCTCTCTCCTCACTGTCCCTCCTCTCCTCCTCTCTCCTCACTGTCCCTCCTCTCTCCTCACTGTCCCTCCTCTCTCCTCACTGTCCCTCCTCTCTCCTCACTGTCCCTCCTATCTCCTCACTGTCCCTCCTCTCTCCTCACTGTCCCTCCTCTCTCCTCCTCTCTCCTCACTGTCCCTCCTCTCTCCTCACTGTCCCTCCTCTCTCCTCACTGTCCCTCCTCTCTCCTCACTGTCCCTCCTCTCTCCTC
Source organism: Micromesistius poutassou (assembly GCF_964030765.1). Lineage (NCBI taxonomy): Eukaryota > Metazoa > Chordata > Actinopteri > Gadiformes > Gadidae > Micromesistius > Micromesistius poutassou. The sequence goes on along the minus strand of NC_140282.1, from coordinate 872,026 downwards.
ACTGTCCCTCCTCTCTCCTCATTGTCCCTCCTCTCCTCATTCTCTCCTCCTCTCTCCTCACTGTCCCTCCTCTCTCCTCACTGTCCCTCCTCTCTCCTCACTGTCCCTCCTCTCTCCTCACTGTCCCTCCTCTCTCCTCACTGTCCCTCCTCTCTCCTCACTGTCCCTCCTCTCTCCTCATTGTCCCTCCTCTCTCCTCACTGTCCCTCCTCTCTCCTCACTGTCCCTCCTCTCTCCTCACTGTCCCTCCTCTCTCCTCACTGTCCCTCCTCTCTCCTCATTGTCCCTCCTCTCCTCATTCTCTCCTCCTCTCTCCTCACTGTCCCTCCTCTCTCCTCACTGTCCCTCCTCTCTCCTCACTGTCCCTCCTCTCTCCTCACTGTCCCTCCTCTCTCCTCACTGTCCCTCCTCTCTCCTCACTGTCCCTCCTATCTCCTCACTGTCCCTCCTCTCTCCTCACTGTCCCTCCTCTCTCCTCCTCTCTCCTCACTGTCCCTCCTCTCTCCTCACTGTCCCTCCTCTCTCCTCACTGTCCCTCCTCTCTCCTCACTGTCCCTCCTCTCTCCTCATTGTCCCTCCTCTCCTCATTCTCTCCTCCTCTCTCCTCACTGTCCCTCCTCTCTCCTCACTGTCCCTCCTCTCTCCTCACTGTCCCTCCTCTCTCCTCACTGTCCCTCCTCTCTCCTCACTGTCCCTCCTCTCTCCTCACTGTCCCTCCTCTCTCCTCATTGTCCCTCCTCTCTCCTCACTGTCCCTCCTCTCTCCTCACTGTCCCTCCTCTCTCCTCACTGTCCCTCCTCTCTCCTCACTGTCCCTCCTCTCTCCTCATTGTCCCTCCTCTCCTCATTCTCTCCTCCTCTCTCCTCACTGTCCCTCCTCTCTCCTCACTGTCCCTCCTCTCTCCTCACTGTCCCTCCTCTCTCCTCACTGTCCCTCCTCTCTCCTCACTGTCCCTCCTCTCTCCTCATTCTCTCCTCCTCTCTCCTCACTGTCCCTCCTCTCTCCTCATTCTCTCCTCCTCTCTCCTCACTGTCCCTCCTCTCTCCTCACTGTCCCTCCTCTCTCCTCATTCTCTCCTCCTCTCTCCTCACTGTCCCTCCTCTCCTCATTGTCCCTCCTCTCCTCATTCTCTCCTCCTCTCTCCTCACTGTCCCTCCTCTCTCCTCACTGTCCCTCCTCTCCTCATTCTCCCTCCTCTCCTCATTCTCTCCTCCTCTCTCCTCACTGTCCCTCCTCTCTCCTCACTGTCCCTCCTCTCTCCTCACTGTCCCTCCTCTCTCCTCACTGTCCCTCCTCTCTCCTCACTGTCCCTCCTCTCTCCTCACTGTCCCTCCTCTCTCCTCACTGTCCCTCCCCGCGGGCCCCAGGTGAAGCAGCTGAGCCTGGGGGACCGGTTGGACCTGGCCTCCTACCTGCTGAAGCCCATCCAGAGGATGAGTAAGTACGCGCTCCTCCTGAAGGACCTCCTGAAGCAGCTGAGCCCGGCCGAGGAGGAGGGCTTCAACACGCTGCAGGCCGCCGCTCACACCATCAGCTTCCAGCTGCGCCACGGCAACGACCTGCTGGCCATGGACGCCATCCGCCTCTGTGACGTGAGTTAATGAGGCCATGTTTAACAGTTAAGGCTCTTCCTCACTATTCACGGAGCCTGATAAACAAGATGACACTTTTTGCCGGGATTTATTCGTTTTTATTAGCTGGTTTATTTGTTTTTATTAGCGTGACGAGACGACCGTCACACGTTGAAAACAATATCCCGAGATAGAGATCTCAATCTCGGGATATTGCCCAATATCCCGAGATAGTGAACCAATCAAATGGCACTATCGTAGGAGGTTCACGTGTAGCATGTACTAATCCACTAGAGACAATACTATACTATAGACAGTGCTATATACAATACTACACTATATACAATACTACATTTTCCACCATTTACAATGCTATACTTGTTAGGACAGAGGTTGAATGTTTAAAATAAACATTCTAATTACTTTCCTTTTCAAAGCTAAGTTGCTTTTCGATCAATGGTAGTCCGTCACCTATTGCTTTATTTAAATAGACTAATGATGGTGTAATTTAGGAAAAGTCACACAAGGAGGCAGTGTACTTTAAACAATGCCATACTATATACAGTATTACACTTTGTGCAATACTATACTATAAACAATACTGCAGTATATGCAATACGAAACTATATACAATATTACACCATTTAAATATTACACTGAATACAATACCATACTATATACAATACTACACTATGCACAATATCACACTATATACAATACTACACTCGATACAAAATTAAACGATGAGCCATATTACGCTATATCGTTGTATATTGTTGTATACGATGCATAGGATGCATCAAACCTATCTTCATCTACACACAGTGTGTATACTCCAGGTGCTATGGACGGTGTGTTGTTAAAGTACACACCCGGCGTGTTCTCAGGTGAACCTGAAGGAGCAGGGGGCGCTGCTGCGCCAGGACCGCTTCACCGTGCTGTCAGGGAGGAAGAAGAGCCTCCGTCACGTCTTCCTGTTCGAGGAGCTGCTCCTCTTCAGTAAACCCAGAGCTGTGGAGGGAGGGGTGGACCTCCTCTACAAACACTCCTTCAAGGTCCTCCTCACTGGCTCTTGCTCGCTCTCTCTCTCCTATCTCTCTCTCTCCTTCTATCTCTATATCTCTCTCTCTCTCTCTCCTTCTATCTCTCTCTCTCTCTCTCTCTCTCTCTCTCCTATCTCTCTCTCTCCTTCTATCTCTATATCTCT
>NC_140282.1:824248-866748 GCF_964030765.1 Micromesistius poutassou | reverse complement strand
CCTGTACAGGTAACTATACCTCCACCTGTACAGGTAACTATAACTCCACCTGTACAGGTAACTATACCTCCACCTGTACAGGTAACTATACCTCCACCTGTACAGGTAACTATAAGTACACCTGTACAGGTAACTATACCTCCACCTGTATAGGTAACTATACCTCGACCTGTACAGAATACCATAACTCCACCTGTACAGGTAACTATACCTCCACCTGTACAGAATACCATAACTCCATCTGTACAGATAACTATTATAAGTACACCACCACTACTATAAGTACACCACAAAGTTCTCCTCTCCCCTTGTCTCTTAACATCTCCTCCTCCTCTCTCCTCCTCTCTCCTCCTCTCCTCTCACCTCCTTTCTCCTACTCTCATCTCCTTTCTCCTCCTCTCCCCTCCTCCTCTCCTCTCCCCTCCTCCTCTCCTCTCTCCTCTCTCCTCGCTCCTCTCTCCTCTCTCCTCTCTCCTCTCTCCTCAGCAAGAGGAGCTCCCTGTCGGCTGAGAGCTCCTTCGCCTCCTTGTGTTTAGAAGAAGACAGCAGCAGTATACCGTTTACAAGTACGCACACACGCACGCACACACACACACACACGCACGCACACACGCACGCACACACACACACACACACGCACGCACACACATTCTGTGATGAACAAATCGCTTTAAGAAGCTAAACTCAGGTGAAAAATGGAACAGAGAGTTATGCTTTATTTTATTTTACATCTATTTTTCATTTATCGCTTAAACTGAAATGGCAGCAGCCAAATATAACCGTTTTTGTATTGTAAGAGTGAAATAAACTCTTGTTAATCCATATAGTCTTATGCCTTTTATATTTAGTTAGACCCTACTTGGGTGGGACTGTGCCCCTAACCATTTCAACTAGCACCGTGCTCAGAGGGAAAAGGGGCAGCATGGAAGTGTTCACACACTACTGTTCACGTGTGTAATGACATCATTATTCAATAAAAGCAGTTTGAAGCAGAATTAATGAAAAACCTTGTACTTTTTGTATTCAAATAAGTTAAAAAACAATCTTGTAATGGTCTCCTTCATTGAGAAAATACACATTATTTGATACATTTCCTCCAGTTCTTTATGGACGGTCGATCACGTCATGTTTCTCCTCAGCCACAGAGAATTCCGGGTCGTCTGGCCACGTGTCCGTCTCCAGCGGCTCAGATAGTGGCTGCAACTCCTCTCACCTGCACGACGCCTCAGCCAATCCCTCACAGGTATTCACTTACATTACTATTACACCTGTACAGGTGTACAGGTATACACTATTGATACACCTGTACAGGTATACACTACAAATACACCTGTACAGGTATACACTATTGATACACCTGTACAGGTATACACTATTGATACACCTGTACAGGTATACACTACAAATACACCTGTACAGGTATACACTACATACACCTGTACAGGTATACACTAAATGCACTTGTACAGGAATACACTACTAATCCACCAGTACAGACAGGTATACACTACCAATACACCTGTACAGGTTTATACCACATACACCTGTACAGGTATACAATACATACACCTGTACAGGTATACAATGCATACACCTGTACATTAATCATAGAATACACTATGCATGCTAGACACTAAATCTACTATAGTGTTGCCTGGTATATACACTATGCATAATATATACTATATATAATATACTATATTACATATTATTACATTATACAAATACATGACATACTATAAACTATATCTCTCTCTCTCTCTCTCTCTCTCTCTCTCTCTCTCTCTCTCTCTCTCTCTTCAGGTCTAATGCTGAGTGTTTATTTCAGAGCCGTTCTCCTGTGAAAGAACCTTGTTTTCTATATTCTATGTATTGTATTTAATAGGTAGTATTAGAACTGCTGTTTTCTAGGTACTGTTCCGTACCGTTTGTTCCTCATCTCAGCTGGTGATGCTAGTTTAACTTGGTTATCTCTAACAAGCTAGCAGTTCACTCTGACCAGCTAGCAGTTAGCTCCTACCAGCTACCAGCTAGCTCTGACCAGCCAGCAGTTAGTTACCAACAGCTAGCAGTTAGCTCTGACCAGCTAGCAGTTAACTATGATCAGCTTGCAGTTAATTATGTTAGCAGGTAGCTCTGTCCAGTTAGCAGTTTGCTATTGTGTTGGCGTGCAAATAGTGGCCTGTGGGGTGGGTGAGGTGTTCCAAGACGGATACTCAGGTTGACAGATGTGAATTGTGTTGTTGCCATGGAGATGTTTTTTAACATTTGCAAACAATGAGAGCTTTTAAGTTCAACCTGTGGTGTGTGGTTCCTTCTTTCACACACACACACACACACACGCACGCACGCACGCACACACGCACACGTGCACACACTCACACACGCACACGCACACACACACACACATACACACACGCACGCACGCACACACGCGTGCACACACACACACGTGCACACACACACACACACACACACACACGTGCGCACATGCACACACTAATTTCATACTGTAAATCTCAATCGAAACATCCTAAACTACATCGAACCGTGCTACCAGTGGAAATATTATTTAAAGCTCCACTAACGATACAAAGCCTTCAGTTGACCTTAAAGCTGCAGTATGGATACTGCGGTCCAGACTCACTATCTGAGAGCCTCGTGTCCGCCCGCTCAGCCCTCAGACTCCAAAGAGCCTCAGGACACAGAAGCAGCACGAGAGCAAGACCATCCCAACGTAACGTTACTTTGAACTGAGTTGAATTGTTATTACAAACCTATACATTATCTGATCAACACACGGTGACTTCACCGGTCCGGTGAAGTCACCGTGTGTTGATCAGATAATGTATATGTATGCAATGTTGTTATTGTCGGCCAACTAAAAAAATACTCTGAGAATACTGAATCATAACACACACAAACAGACACGGCTCCGACCTGGAGCAGGAACGTCACAGGAGAGCGCCCTGCTGTAGCCCTGGTGACATCATGGGTAAGTTTAGGATTTAGTACGGTACATTTGTAACATATAGCTCCTTTAAAGACTGCCAGAACCTTATGTTAACTTGGGCCGTTAATGTGTGTGTGAGTGTGTGTGTGTGTGTGTGTGTGTGTGTACATGTTCATTAAATTGTAATAACTAGTCAAAGCTTTTATTCAAAACATGATCAACTTTTATTGACACCTGTTCGGTTACTTAGAAAATACATGACATTAAACCATTATAGATGAGCCATATAGAATGAGTTTCTTAACCTTCCAGTTGAGATGAGTGTTCATCTTGGTTTACAAATATAAAACTGGACACTCATAAATACATATTTGTATCTAAGTAGCTATTGGCTGGCTAGTAGTAAGGCCACAACTTTAGTTTCCAATCCAAATGAAAACCAATTCAAGATTCCACATATATCGAGGTTCACCCTTGAACTTTAAGGCAAGCGAGTTAATACAACCTGTTCTATGTCGTCCAGTTGGTTAGCAGCTGGTTAGGGTCGTTACATAACCAGTTGGTTAGCAGCTGGTTAGGGTCGTTACATAACAAATAATGATAAGCGAAACACTTTCCTTGGTGCTGAATAAAGAACACTCAGTAGGATGAGAGGATGAACCGGGAACGCTCTACTTGTCTTTCATCTTCTCCTCGTAGGTCCCGGCGTTCCGGTACGCTCCCACGTAGCCCGTGTTCTCCACCAGCTCCTCGCGGCCCTCCCTCCCCTTCCCCCTCCCGCTGGAGTCGAAGCGCTCCTTATGGGAGCCGGTGAAGCGGGAGGAGTCCGTCAGTCTGTCCACCGCCGGAGCCTTCAGCACCTTCTGTAGGAGACACACGAGACACCCGGTACGCCGTCATCAGCACCTCCTCCTGCACCTCCTCCTACACCTCCTCAGTCATCAGCACCTCCTCTACACCTCCTCAATATATCTCATCCTACACCTCCACCGGAGTAGGGAGGAGGGAGGTGTAGGAGGAGGTGTAGGGAGGAGGAGGTGCAGGGAGGAGGGTGAGGACATGTCAAGGTGTAGGAGGGAGTGTTGAGGTAAGGAGGAGGTGTGGAGATGGGGTAGGAGGTGAGGAGATCAGGTAGGAGGTGAGAAAGAGGAGCTGGGTAAGGAGGAGGTGTGGAGATGGAGTAGGAGGTGAGGAAGAGGAGCTGGGTAAGGAGGAGGTGTGGAGATGGGGTGGGAGGAGGAGCTGGGTAAGGAGGAGGTGTGGAGATGGGGTGGGAGGAGGAGCTGGGTAAGGAGGAGGTGTGGAGATGGAGTAGGAGGTGAGGAGGAGGAGCTGGGTAAGGAGGAGGTGTGGAGATGGGGTGGGAGGAGGAGCTGGGTAAGGAGGAGTTGTGGAGACGGGGTGGGAGGAGGAGCTGGGTAAGGAGGAGTCCTCACCGTGACGCCCATGTTGGCCGGCTCCTTGTTGGCCACCAGCCTGAAGACGGACTGGAGGGCCTCCTCCTTGCTCTGACCTTTGAACCTCCGTGGAGCGAGCTCCTCCAGGGCCTTCTTGAACTCCTCGTAGGTAATGACCCGGGAGGACTTCGCCCTGAGATCAGACCCCGGACATCAGATAAATCACTATCGCAACGTTTATATTAAACCAGCTAGTTACAACGGAGCACTAGTTATTATAAGTTATCATAAATGATTATTATGTAAGTGTGACTTTGTGCTTGAGACCAGACCTACGTTACACTGGTGAAATAGGCTGCAGCAGGTCATTAAATACCTATATCATATTTGTTTTAGGTAACATATGTCATTCGTGACATCTGTGGCTCACTTGACTTTGGTGAAGACGATGTCCACGTCGGTGCTGGTGGTGCTTTTGCCGTCCGTGATGTTGCAGTCCTTGCAGAGCTTGGCCCAGTTCTTCCCGTTCAGCTCCTTGCCCGTCGCCTTGTGGTCGCCATGGACGGCAAACTTCTTAAAAGTCACCGACAGCTGCTCCAGGATGTCCATGCTCTCGGCCATAACTAACGCAGGAAACAGACAATCACTAATCACATAAACACACGAAACAGCTGCTCCAGGATGTCCACCCTCTGTCCATTACCAACACAGGAAACCAGCCATCACCGATCCCAACGACACACAAACACACATCAACACATGAAACTCACTGTCACGTTAACGCATTAAACTCACTGTCACGTTAACACATTAAACTCACTGTCACGTTAACGCATTAAACTCACTGTCACGTTAACACATTAAACTCACTGTCACGTTAACACATTAAACTCAACACTATCCCAAGAGCACACTTAACTATAATTGTTAATTATAATGTAAACAAACGAAACACCATCACATAAACATACTTAACTCCATCACATAAACGCATGCAACACACTCACATTAACGCATGAAGCACATTATCACATTAACGCATTAGGTTGAGATGGACATTAGACATTCGACTTTAGAGCAAAGAGAGATCAAGAGATCATGGAATCTTGAGAAAGAACTGTGCTCCAATATCCAGTCATTGCAACAAAAGTAAACTCGATCCATATCATTATACATGAGGCGCGATTGCTTATGTGGTTCATATCATCGATAAACATACTGTCATACTGTATCCCTATTTGATTTATATGCTTTATTTCTCACTAACAGACCAGTCCAGATTGTAAAGGTGAACAGAACCCTTTCACCTGCCTTCAAAACCAATGTGGAGGCCCCAAGTTCAATTCAGCCAACAATTGTCGGTCAGATCCATCAAATCAATACTGCTCAAGTATCCTGAGAGATCTAATATCTCTGTAATATCTCACTTTGGCCTGTTTAACTTGAACAAAATGGTTGAGTTTTAGATGACATTAGGTTTAGATCAGATTTAGATTAAATTAGGCTTGGATTACATAAATTGTAGATTACATTAGACTTAGATGACAATAGGTGTAGATGGATATTAGGTTTCAATTATATTAGGTTTAGATGTATTAGGTTTGAGGGACTCAGTTTGATAAAGATTTATGTAATTAGTCCCCTCAAAGGTCTAAGTTTATGTGCGTGTGTGTGTGTGTGTGTGTGTGTGTGTGTGTGTGTGTGTGTGTGTGTGTAAAAGACAAAACATGTCCATTTCCACCCTCTCATGTTTGTATCAGGTTACTATGGAAACCCCATGATGTAATCTATGTGTGTGTGTGTGTGTGTGTGTGTGAGAGAGAGACTATGTGTGTGTGTGTGTGTGTGTGTGTGACTGTGTGTGTGTGTGTGTGTGTGTGTGTGTGCATGTATTTAAGACATGACCTCATTCTAGTTGTCAGACTTGAAAATACACACATTGATGCAATCCCAAACACTGGTTGGCATGACTACCCAGAGGGAGAGAGAATGTGTTAGCTCAGGGTGTGTATATAGCAGTAAATATTTTAAATACGGGCGATTATTATTGTGCATGAATCAATGTGTATTACTTGTAATATTTATTATTATTTATTTGTTTATGTGCGTATATTTATACGTGTGTGTGTGTGTGTGTGTGTGTGTGTGTGTGTGTGTGTGTGTGTGTGTGTTTGTGTGTGTGCATTCAGCCGTGTTTCAGGGCTACATTCCAACACTGCAAGGTTGATACTGTATGTAATCGAGTAAGTTAAACAGTCCTGTTTACACACAAACACACCGCAAACACACACACACACACGCGTGCGCGCGCACACACACACACACACACACACACACCTACAAACCCTTCTCTCTCCGTGTGTGTGTGTGTGTGTGTGTGTGTGTGTGTGTGTGTGTGTGTGTGTGTGTGTGTGTGAGAGTTGTTAACAGCTATGTGACAGATTCCTTGAGTTTTCAGAAGTTATTCATACTAAAAAACGAAACAGTACTGTAGTAACTTTGTACAAAATATATAGTAGTAGTACTAGAGTATATATGGCAAAGTAGTACTAGAAAAGATAAAGAAGGGTAATAGTAGAGTATATATAGTAGATAAGTACTAGATTATATACAGGAGAGAGATGCAACTCTACTAGACATACACTCTTGAACTACTATATTTATACTATAGTAGTATTCTACTGTATAAACTATAGTACTACTTGAGTATTAAATATGGCTAGAGCAGTGCAAACAGGTATGAACCATTATATACTAGTATAAATCACAATAGAGATGTGCTTCCCAGTATAGAGCAGTAATAAACACAAACCAGTACAAACGTCTACAGACCAGTACAGTTGACAGTATGGTTACCAGTATATCTAAGACACTTTTGCACAGTGGGTTGCACTGTGTGCACGATCACGCGGGAAACCGTCCTGCCAGGCTGCAAGTTATCTGCCTGTTGCCGAACCGCAGTAGTTCGAACCAATCAGCATCCTTAGAGGAACCACTTGGGCTATGTGATACGTTACAGACAGACTGTTTGTCCAGTACTTTGAGAACTTGTCTGCCCGGTCCAAACATTTACGGTGGATGACTTCCACAGACGGTTCTGTGTAACAGACCATCGTCACGTTACTGGTATCACGTTACTGGTAACCTCCTAACCACAAAACATGCAAGTTAACACCCCTGCCCTGTTTGGACCAGTAAAGAGCATAAATCAGTATAAATCATTACAGACCAGTATAAACCTGTTCGGAGCAGTATAAACCAGTAAAGAGCAGATTAGAGAAGTATAGAATAGTATTAATAAATTTAGAGCAGATTTAACCAGTGTAGAGAAGATTTAACCAGTATAGAGCAGTTTAATGAGTACAGAGCAGATTTAACCAGCTCACCTGAGTCCTCTGCTGCTATTTAGTGAGCGCTAGACTCGCCTCACTTTTCTCCCCTCTCTCTCTCTCTCTCTCTCTCTCTCTCTCTCTCTCTCTCTCTCTCTCTCTCTCTCTCTCTCTCTCTCTCTCTCTCTCTCTCCCCCCTCCTTTCTTCTCCCCACTGAACTTTTATGACATGGGAGGCTGTTATCATCTGTTTCTGCTGTCTCCATGGAAACAAGAAGGGGAGAGTGGGAGGGGAGAGCGAGAGGCAGGGTGAGGAAGAGGGGGGAGGGAGTACTATATAAGTACTATATAACTCCAGCTAGTAAACTACAACCCCAGCTACTGCTCTATAACTCCAGCTAGTTATCTATAACTAGTACTATGTAACTCCAGCTAGTACACTCTAACCTCAGCTAGTACTCTATAACCCCAGCTAGTTATCTATAACCCCAGCTAGTATACTCTTTAACCCCAACTAGTATATTATATAACCCCAGCTAGAATATTCTATAACCCCAGCTGGTACACTCTCAAACCTCCACTAGTATTCTATACCCCCAACTAGTATATTATATAACCCCAACTAGTAAAACCCTCCTATAGCTCCTTTAACTAATGTTGACTGCGGATACAGTCTTGTAACCATGCCATTTATTTAATTTTTTATTCTATGCTTTATTTAGACCACATGATATTCAAGCAAACATTAGCACCTTATTGGACCACATAGTGCAAACACCAGTCCTGAATAGCTTCTTATTCTACACATGAGTGGTCAACAACACGCCATATACAGTTTTATGGGTTTGCGATAAGTCAGACCTTACAGGCATGGCCTCTCTACCAATCCGCCCTTAAGACCAAGACAGGTTGAAGGTTTGACCTGGGTAAATCAGAACCTGTAGGCGTGGCTTATTTACCCTTCCGCCCACTTCCAATATAAACTACATTTTGACCGGTCTTCGAAAGATGCTTCATGAACCCACCGGCAAAGTGCATGCTCGTTTACTTTGTGTCTCTGAAAAAAACCCACGTGTTGAACATGTACCACTCTCTGGGTCATAGCTAGCTCGAAACAACGATACCACAGAGGATTAAAATCACGGTTCATCAACTTGTTTTCAATAAATCAACCAACCCTTGTCAAATAGGTCTGACAACAGCGCCCTCTGGCGACAGCTGTGCAAACTACATAGACTTTATTCACACACTGTAACTGTTATGCAGTGTTTCAATAAAGTGTGTATTTTTTTTGTGTGTGTATAGGCCTATACAAGAAAAAAAGTTGTGCATATTCATAACCTGTTTAGTAAACACAGTGACATACATTACCATGGTTGAATATACACTACGGTACACTATGTACAGAAAACATCAGGCAAACGCGCCTCCGCCAAAGGGCGCTGTTTAGTGCAACACAGGTGCTCTGACTTGATCAGAGCACTTGACACTACTTTTAGTATTATTAAGCATTTTTCTTTTTCTTTTTTTTATTAGAGTTATATATGGTTATGTGTCCAGCACATAATACACGTGGAATGTACTACTCCATAATACCGGACATTGCATTTCTTATTTTTGCTGTCAAATATATATTTTTAAACTGAACCTTTATCTTTGCGTTACCTCCCCGGGGACTGCCGATTAAATGTATCTGTCTAGCACATTCTGGGACAGTTATTAACTATCCATTGTCCCTGTTAAATAATAAATATATAAATTAATAAAATAATAAATAAACAAGAGTTTAGCGGTGCTACGGGCCCTTTAACTCCCTCCCCCCCACCCACCCCATCCCCTCCCCCCCCCTCCCCCAAGAGGAGTCACTGAGGTCCGCCAAGCTGCTGTCTGTCCCCCGCCGATCTGCTCCCAGTCCCGGCTTTGTTTTTATCCATCCTCACCCTCACCATGGCTGCTCTCTCTACGGAGGAACCCTTCCCCTTCCACGGCCTGCTGCCCAAGAAAGAGACCGGTGCTACCTCCTACCTCTCCCGCTTCCCCGAGTATGACGGCCGGGGTGTGCTCATCGCTGTCCTGGACACCGGGGTGGACCCCGGGGCCCCCGGCCTGCAGGTAAATCCAGCCCGCTGCTTCGCGTTAGCTGCTAATGCTAACCACAGGCCTCCTTCCCCATTCAAACCGCTGTAGTAAATATAACCACTCAAATAATACAAATATAACCACCAAATCATGTATTTATTAACGAACTGTACACGCTTAAACATGTTTTTAGTATCTGTACTAGCCAAACTTGTATGTATTTACGAACTGTCACATACACTAAGATGTATTGATTCAGATATTGTTATAGTAACTCCACTTTCACCACTAAAGCATAGACATGTTTCCATACTCTAATAGCAACTCGGCTTTAACTACTAAACCATGTATTTATTGACATATTGTTAGAGTAACTCAACTTTAACCACTAAACCATGTACTGAGTGACATACTGTGTTATTAACAGCACACACAAACATGAATATCATGTATTCATTTAGGGACAATTTTAGTTACCCGACTGTCATACAAAAATACAAAAATGTGTATTCCATTTGTTTATTTGCACGTAAACATAGTAATTCCATCCAGTTGTATTTTAGCATTAGGCTATTCAGTCATAAAAAAAAGTGTAAAAGGACTAAAACTACTAAAACGACTGTATTCTAAGCTACTACCTTAATAATTACAATGATGATATTATATAGTCCAGTACTAACAACTTCATAATCAATACTATAATATACTGTATTGTACATCTAGTACTAAACATCAGAAATTCACAACCCCAATGTATTCTAGGCCTACTACATCTAGTACTTAGGTCTCTGCCACGTGACGTGTGTTTTAAAGGTTATAGTAGCACACAAGGGGCTGTCACACACACATTAGGATTCTATTAAGTGTCAGATTAAATGTCTGTGTGTGTGTGTGTGTGTGTGTGTGTGTGTGTGTGTGTGTGTGTGTGTGTGTGTGTGAGTATATATTATAATGGGGGTTACATTCACACTACTCAAAGTGTCATACAATTTTAGGGGTTTACAGTTCATTACGGTTCCGACACTAAACATGCCCTGAGGTCTTTTTTCTTTTCATTTATGAGACTGGCAGCATGTACTAGTTTATAAGTAATCTGGGATCCAGCAGGCCTACTTCTGCCGTACCAGTGTATTAGTAATCTGGGTAACCTTGTTTCTCTTTGTGTAGTTCTACAGCGTCTACTCAGTGTTGATGTGAAACCTTTCATCTTTCTATTAAAGGGTTAGGTGTCCTGGCAGGAAGTATTAGCTTTCATACACACCAGAGATATTGTAATGGTGCTGCTGGCTGAGTTTGTGTTACTGTTAGTGTTTTACACACTTAGAGGTCCCCGCCTCCAGCAGCATATTGATTGGAAGAAACAAAGAGCGAAGGGAAAGTGAAACGCCCCGTTCACCCATATTTTAGCTAGTCTGCTACAACTGGAAATCCAGAGTTCTCGTGAGAGCACAATTTGAATTTGCTCAGTGAGTCACTCTGGGAACGAGCAATATACTCACTCCCCGATTCCCCTGGCCCAGAACATTAACCAATCACATCAGTGTGTCTGATATAGGCGGGCCAAAAGCGTTTTACGCAGGGTTTCCCATTGGTTATCTTGACCCACATGATGATGCTATGTGTGAGGTCGTGGCAGCAGCTACATTGCAAATGAAATCAGTTATCACAAGATTTCAATGTATATTTTTTAGCATGAAATGATCTCTTTAATTGCCTCTCCAGGTCACAACAGAGTATGTCAGACCCTGCTGCCGCCGGCTCTCTCCAGGTCACAGCGGAGTGTGTAAGCCCGTCTGCTCTCTGCTCTCTCCAGGTCACAACAGAGGGAAAGCCCAAGATCGTTGACATCATCGACACGACGGGCAGCGGGGACGTGAACATGACCACCGTTGCAGAGCCCAAGGACGGGACGATCCCTGGGCTCTCCGGAAGAACCCTGCAGGTGAGAACGGTCCCGCTCGAGAACCTCTAGAACCAACACACCCTAGAATCTCTAGAGGTACATCCTGGTGGCCAGTGTGTGATATGGAGGTACACCCTGGTGAGGGGTGCTTTAAAGGTCCCGTGACGTGCCACCAGGTGTGAGTGTGATTAGCCGTTACAAGTCGTTTGGAAAATCGGGCTCTTCTGACATCATAAGTGGGCGTGTCCACCTAGATGTGTGCTGGATAGATCAGTCTACCAGCCTACCCAGTGGACTGTAGCAGACGTTGCTCATCTGTCCGTCACACGTCTAGGTGGACACGCCCACTTGTGATGTCAGAAGGCTTGTAACGGCTAATCACACTCACACCTGGTGGCATGTCATGGGACCTTTAACATACTTAAAACATGTACACAAGCACCTGTCTGTGAGTGACCTCACTCCCAGGGCTTGTATCAAGCTCCTTCTCTCTCGTCGCTGTCCTTGAATGTCCTACGTTCATCTGACATCTCTTACCATGCTGTCTCCCTGCAGATCCCCCCGTGCTGGGTCAACCCATCAGGGAAGTACCGCATCGGAGTTAAAAACGGTTACGAGATATTCCCCAAGGCCCTGAAGGAGAGAATACAGGTACCCACGGCGTAACTCACTCATAGAACGGGATTACCATGACCATACCACTGCAAAGAGCTGTGTAGGTTTTTGTGTGTTTGTAGGAAGAGTGATGTTTGTGGAAAGTGTTTGTTGAATGAGTGATGTGTTGGTAGAAAGAGTGATGTTGTGATTGCAGAAAGAGTGAAGTTGTATGTGTAGACTGATGTTTGCCAAAGGAATAATGTGTGTGTAGAAAGAGTGATATGTTTGTAGAAAGGGTAAATTGTGTGTAGGGATGTTTGTGTTTGCAGAAAGAGTGATGTGTGTTTTTATAAAGAGTGATGTGTGTGTGTGTGTGTGTAGAAAGAGCGCAAGGAGAAGTTGTGGGACCCCCCCCACAGAGCCGCCCTCGCGGAGGTCAGTCGCAGGATGGATGAGTTTGACCTCACTCACCCCTCCCCCTCCCAGGTACCCGCTTTCATCTCCTGCACGCTTTAATATTGATACACATCTTTATCAATATAATCTATAATAATATAATCTAATATTTATTCAAATGGATACCATTACCATTCCTATGCGCCTATACTTCTATCATTGAGATACACAAGCCCTTTATTCATGTTATCCATAGAACACATCTGTATTAATGTACTTGTATAGTTTATCATAATACTTGATAATTTACTTTTTAATGTGGCATAACACCGAAGCACAATTGATGCTTCACTGTGTCTATGGGTTTGGTAATGGGATCATGTGTTAATGAGTGTGAATCTGGAGGGAGTATACGTGTCTTTAAGGACTGGACGCTGAGCTAATGAGGTCAAGAGTTGGAATGTTGCAGCAGAAAAACGAGGCGGGCTGGATGCTCGCCGCCTGCCATGGCCGAGACGTTGATCGTTCCAGCAGCACTGCAGATACCACATCCGATGGTGCCCAATATAGAGTTGGGTTCCAGTTCCTCAGTAACTCAGTAACTCTGTTTGTGTCGAAGCTGGAGAAGCTGCAGAAGGATGAGCTGCAGAGTCGCACGGAGCTCCTGGCGTCTCTGGAGAAGAAATACAGCGACCCTGGACCGGTGTACGACTGTCTGCTGTGGCACGACGGAGACACCTGGAGGTAGGACTACTACACCGTGGTACACACTAGACCATGGAGACACCTGGAGGTAGGACTACTACACCGTGGTACACACTAGACCATGGAGACACCTGGAAGTAGTACTAGCACCACCGTGGTACACACTAGACCATGGAGACACCTGGAGGTAGGACTACTACACCATGGTACACACTAGACCATGGAGACACATGGAGGTAGTACTAGCACCACCATGGTACACACTACACTACACTATAGTATATAATACACACTGCTTGTGGTTAGGGTTGGGTTGGGGCAACCCTTGCGGTGGAGGGTAAGTGTCTGGGTTAGGGTTGGGTTGGGGTAACCCTTGTGGTGGAGGGTAAGTGTCTGGGTTGGGGTAAGTGTCTGGGTTAGGGTTGGGTTGGGGTAAGTGTCTGGGTTAGGGTTGGGTTGGGGTAAGTCTGGGTTAGGGTTGGGTTGGGGTAACCCTTGTGGTGGTGGGTAAGTGTCTGGGTTAGGGTTGGGTTGGGGTAAGTGTCTGGGTTAGGGTTGGGTTGGGGTAACCCTTGCGGTGTTGGGTAAGTGTCTGGGTTAGGGTTGAGTTGGGGTAAGTGTCTGGGTTAGGGTTGGGTTGGGGTAACCCTTGCGGTGTTGGGTAAGTGTCTGGGTTTGGGTTGAGTTGGGGTAAGTGTCTGGGTTAGGGATGGGTTGGGGTAACCCTTGCGGTGGTGGGTAAGTGTCTGGGTTGGGGTAAGTGTCTGGGTTAGGGTTGGGTTGGGGTAACCCTTGCGGTGTTGGGTAAGTGTCTGGGTTAGGGTTGGGTTGGGGTAACCCTTGCGGTGTTGGGTAAGTGTCTGGGTTAGGGTTGGGTTGGGGTAACCCTTGCGGTGGAGGGTAAGTGTCTGGGTTAGGGTTGGGTTGGGGTAACCCTTGCGGTGGTGGGTAAGTGTCTGGGTTAGGCTGCGGTGGGGGTAACCCTGCTGGCCTTATCCTCCAGGGCGGTGGTGGACACCTCAGAGTGCGGGGACCTGTCCCAGGGCACGGTGCTGAGCTCCTACAGGGAGAACCAGGAGTACGCATCGCTGGGCAACGCAGAGATGCTCAACTACTCCGTCAACGTCTATGACGAGGGGAACACGCTGTGCATCGTCACCAGTGGAGGTAATATGATATTAAATACCATAATATATCAGAATAATATCATAATAATGATATTTAATACATGTACAGTATATATTTTTATATTTAGAGGGCCCTACGAAATCCGTAGGAACCCTGTTATATTCGTTAGTATTATGATTATTATAATTATTTAAACCCTGACAAATTCGGCCATGTCTCACAAACGCCACGCTCAAAAGGCTTGTAGAACTTGTAATGAGTAAGGGATATTCATTACGCCTATCATTCATTCATGATGAACAACTTTCATGCAGTCACCCATGGGATCAGACCATTGGGATTTAATGCATTGACCAAACTCCCCGGGGGACTGTAGGGGCTGTATAATATAATGGAGAGAAAGGCCCAATATAATATAGTATATATTCAATTGTATATTATGTAATTGAGCTAGTTGTGTATATTGTGGCAACCCGCCTTCTTGAGTGAACCGCCTCCTGGGAAAAGCCAAAACGGCCCGTTTAAACGTCCAAATCAAACAAAATAACCAAAAACCTGGGAGGAATCGACGGTCCGATCCCTCGTGGGTGGAATCCCGTCGCCCACGACGAGGACCGGTCTCTCCGTGCACGAGCCCCACGGCTGGGAGAACCCTGAAGGAGTGGAGAAGCTGTTTCAGCCCCGCTTCTCCACCTGCCCCTCACGTTCCTCCGCATCACGTTAACTGGGCCGGACCCGGGGTTGCCACAATATTATCATACATCACGGTGCCCATGTCATTGTTGCGGTGTATTAACATAGCGTCTGTGTTTGACAGGAGCTCACGGTACCCACGTAGCCAGCATCGCTGCAGGCTGTTTCCCCGACGACCCCCAGCGGAACGGGGTGGCCCCCGGGGCCCAGGTCCTGGCCCTGAAGATAGGAGACACGCGCCTCAGCACCATGGAGACGGGCACCGGGCTCATACGGGCGGTGAGTCGTACTACTACTATTGGTAATATCAACAGGCCTTATGTAAGGATCTCCTAAGACATGTCGTCGTACTAGACCTAGGTTCAAACTTTATCACTGTAGTTAAGCTACTTGTTTAACTCTTAACACTCTTTCTAACTGACATTATTTACGTTTTCTAATCTAAATATTAGTTGTTTGATACATTTTTAATATATTATTTATTATAGAAGGTGAATGGGGCAAACACTCAAAAATCTGAAGGTGAACATCTGGGTATTGTCAGATTGCACCTCAGAGTTATTATCTAGAGTGTATATAAAGATCCTCCTGTACCGTTTAGTTAAAAATAGCAGTTATTGTATGTGCAAACGACAATGTTCAATCAATCATAACTCTGCTCCAATATGAACTGTATATGTTCTATACTTCAGATGATTGAGGTGATCAAACACAAGTGTGACCTGGTGAACTACAGCTACGGAGAGGCCACGCACTGGCCCAACTCAGGGTGAGTTATCTAGTGATGTCAGCTGTCATCTAGTGATGTCATCTGTCATCTAGTGATGTCATCTAGTGACTTCATCTGTTATCTAGTGATGTCATCTGTTATCTAGTGACGTCATCTGTTATCTAGTGATGTCATCTAGTGATGTCATCTGCTTTCTAGTGACTTCATCTGTCATCTAGTGATGTCATCTGTTATCTAGTGATGTCATCTATTGATGTCATTGTTATCTAGTGACCTCATCTGTTATCTAGTGATGTCATCTGTTATCTAGTGATGTCATCTGTTATCTAGTGATGTCATCTGTTATCTAGTGATGTCATCTGCTATCTAGTGATGTCATCTGTTATCTAGTGGTGTCAGCCAGTGACGATATCTAGTGGTGTCACGTGACTGACTGTCCTCTCTGCGATTGGTCCAGGAGGATCTGTGAGGTCATCAACGAGGCGGTGCAGAAACACAACGTGATGTTTGTGTCGAGCGCCGGGAACAACGGACCCTGCCTGTCCACCGTGGGCTGCCCCGGGGGCACCACCAGCAGCGTTATAGGTAGACCAGTAAAACCAGTATAACCACTACCACCAGCAGCGTTATAGGTAGACCAGTAAAACCAGTATAACCACTACCACCAGCAGCGTTATAGGTAGACCAGTAAAACCAGTACCACCAGCAGCGTTATAGGTAGACCAGTAAAACCAGTACCACCAGCAGCGTTATAGGTAGACCAGTAAAACCAGTATAACCACTACCACCAGCAGCGTTATAGGTAGACCAGTAAAACCAGTATAACCACTACCACCAGCAGCGTTATAGGTAGACCAGTAAAACCACTAAAACCAGTACCACCAGCAGCGTTATAGGTAGACCAGTAAAACCAGTATAACCAGTACCACCAGCAGCGTTATAGGTAGGTTATAATAACCACTACCACCAGCAGCGTTATAGGTAGGTTATAATAACCACTACCACCAGCAGCGTTATAGGTAGGTTATAATAACCACTACCACCAGCAGCGTTATAGGTAGGGTATTATAAACCAATGGGCAGGTTATTATAAACCACTACTCCCAGCAGATACTCCCAACGATTATTTTTCAGTTTGAAAACATGATGAATATATTCATATATATAATTTCTCTCCAAAAAAAACACTAGAAAATGTTCAAATCAAAAATAATGTACAAATATGTATCCAGCTGTTCTGCAATTTCTATAAAACATTTAATGAATAAAATAAATATACAAAAAAATCTATAACAAATAATCGTTTCAACTCTAAACTTGTTTTCGTTTGGAGATCAGAGTTAGTGCACAGCCCTCGGTTAAAGTGTGCAACGTGCCGGTGTGTCTCCAGGGGTGGGGGCCTACGTGACCCCCGACATGATGGTGGCGGAGTACTCCCTGAGGGAGAAGCTGCCGGCCAACCAGTACACCTGGTCGTCACGGGGACCCAGCATCGACGGCGCCCTGGGCGTCAGCATCAGCGCCCCGGGCGGCGCCATCGCCTCCGTCCCCAACTGGACCCTCCGGGGCACCCAGCTGATGAACGGCACGTCCATGTCCTCCCCCAACGCCTGCGGGGGCATCGCACTGGTCCTCTCAGGTGGGTTAGGAGGTGGAGGAGGAGGTGGTGGAGGTGTAAAGCAGACTGGTGTGTGTGTGTGTGTGTGTGTGTGTGTGTGTGTGTGTGTGTTTGTGTTTGTGTGTGTGTGTAATGTGTGTGTAGGTGTAAAGCAGACTGGTATCAGTGTGTGTAATGTGTGTGTAATGTGTGTGTAGGTGTAAAGCAGACTGGTATCAGTACCAGTGTGTATAATGTGTGTGTAATGTGTGTGTAGGTGTAAAGCAGACTGGTATCAGTACCAGTGTGTATAATGTGTGTGTAATGTGTGTGTAATGTGTGTGTAATGTGTGTGTAATGTGTGTGTAATGTGTGTGTAGGTGTAAATCAGACTGGTATCAGTGTGTATAATGTGTGTGTAATGTGTGTGTAATGTGTGTGTAGGTGTAAAGCAGACTGGTATCAGTACCAGTGTGTATAATGTGTGTGTAATGTGTGTGTAGGTGTAAAGCAGACTGGTATCAGTACCAGTGTGTATAATGTGTGTGTAATGTGTGTAGGTGTAAAGCAGACTGGTACCAGTGTGTATAATGTGTGTACTGTGTGTAGGTGTAAAGCAGACTGGTATCAGTGTGTATAATGTGTGTAATGTGTGTGTAGGTGTAAAGCAGACTGGTATCAGTACCAGTGTGTCGGGGGTGAGGAGAGCTCTGGAGAACACCGCTCAGCGGGCGGAGGACATCGAGATGTTCGCTCAAGGTTACGGAATCCTTCAGGTACGCCTTCCTGCCTGCTCACCTGCTACTTCCTGTCCGCTCACCTGCTACTTCCTGTCCGCTCACCTCCTACTTCCTGCCAACTAACGTGTAAAATGAACGTTATTCAACGTTCTAACACGAACAACGTGTTGTCCTCACAGGCCAAAGAGAGGTCAGCAGTAGCTTTCACTAGCTTGTTAGCATGCAACCGTTAGCCTTGCTAACATGCTACCACTACCCTGGTTAGCATTTGACCACTAACTAGGTTAGCATGTTACCACTAGCCTGTTAGCATGCTACCGCTGTTTAGCATGCTCCCACTAGCATTGTAAGCGTTGGGCTCAGGGTTAATGGTGCCTTCTATTTGTCCACCCGACTCGATCTGCGAGTCGGATTTCCGAGTTACGAACCGGAAGTTGCAAATAGCACGCCCCCCGAGGTCGGAAAAACGACTCGTCAACTCGTCTGAACTCAGAGGACCCCGAGTTCATTAACAAAGATGGCTACTCCGAGCATCACATGTAAAAACATTGTGGTTTTCTACTATTTTAAGCACTTGTGTTTTTGTTGTAACCAAATGAAGAAGTCGTACACATAGCACTGTATACTGTTACCTATAGGCATGTCGTCACAGTCTTCTTATGTGTTAAATACCGCCTATTTTGTAGCTTGTGCCGCTGAAATTGGCTAGAGACGCTCCATGTTGCTATGACAACAATGCCGATTCTTGAGCAGAAAGCAGAGCTCCGACTCGTCTTGTTGTGCGCCAAACAGAACGGGGTCACTCGTTTTACGAGACGGATGTGACGTCACACCCGAGCTGCAAGTCGCGATTACGAGACAAATAGAAGGCACCATAGCACCATAGCACGCCAGCAAGTAGTGTGTTGAGCATGCTACCACGAGCGTGGCTAGCGCGCTACGGCTACGGCTCGTTAGCGTGCGGCTCAGCGACGTCGTTCTCCCCGCAGGTGGAGCGGGCACTGGAATACCTCACGCAGCACGCCGCCTTACCCACAAGCCACCTGGGATTCAACGTAACCGTGGGAACGCAGCGAGGCATCTACCTCAGGGACCCCGCCCACATCCTGGCACCCTCAGACCACTGTGTGGGAATCGAACCCGTGTTCCCGGAGAACACAGGTGTGTACGCACGCACGCACGCACACACACACACACACACACACACACACACACACACACACACACACACACACACACACACACACACACACACACACACACACACACACACACACACACACACACACACACACACACGTGAGGATGTCATAAAATAGTGTGTGTTTATATTTGTGTGTGTGTGCGCGAGCAGACAACTCGGAGAAGATCTCCCTCCAGCTGCACCTGGCCCTCACATGCTCCGCCTCCTGGGTGCAGAGCCCCGCCCACCTGGAGCTGATGAACCAATGCCGTCACTTCCACCTCCGCATCGACCCCCAGGGGCTGAGGGAGGGACTGCACTACACCGAGGTGAGCGGGGGGGTATAAATAGCAGGGAGAGAGAGGCTATGCGTCACACATGAGAGAGAGAGGGAGGGAGCGCCACAATGTGTTGCATATTAGAACGACTCAACACTACCCATACTAAAGAGAGAGACTAGCATATTTTTCAAAAGCCACATTTTCTATAAGGCGCAATTCATCTGGGGTCTTACCAATACATACTAGCGATGGGTCGTTCGACTCTTTAACATGAACGAACCAACCTGCTTCCCTGTTTCAGTTCCCAGCTCCACCCACTAGTCACTGACTCGCTGAGTCGCCGTTCGTTCACTGACTGTGTTTAGCGGTGAAGACTCGAGGAGGACTGAGAAGTCACGAGAGCCAGACGCAACAACATCCTGATTCCGAACATGAAGTGCTCCTCAGCTTAAAGGAACTTAGTTAATGTTGTGTTGATTGATGACCGTTTGCACCATCGCACGATCGTGATTCGTTTGAGAATGAGGGAGGAGCTGAGTCTGACCGACTCAGTGACTGAGAACCATGATTCACCGCTAACGGAAACGCGAACGAACGACTCTTCTTGGCGAACTGACCGACGCAAACTGATTCATTCAAACTAATCATGAAATCCACCACTAATGCAGACTAGTACTTTGCAGAATAGCCTACGAGAAATGTGTTCTGCATGGTTTAGGCACACCTGTTTCTACACAGTGTTGATAATGAGGGTCCTGGTTACTAAACCGTCATGTCAACACTGAAGCCTGTTTTGTGTGTGTGTGTGTGTGTGTGTGTGTGTGTGTGTGTGTGTGTGTGTGTGTGTGTGTGTGTGTGTGTGTGTGTGTGTGTGTGTGTGTGTGTGTGTGTGTGTGTGTGTGTGTGTGTGTGTGTGTGTGTGTGTGTGTAGGTGCTGGGTTATGATACCTCTGCTCCTGGGGGTGGTCCTCTCTTCAGGGTTCCTATCACTGTTATCATCCCTACCAGGTAACACCTCCTCTCCTCCTCCTCATCATCACCTCCTCTAGTTGTCTCCTCATCACCTCCTTCTCTTGTCGCCTCCTTCTTTATCTTCGCCTTCAACTCATATTGTCTCCTCCTCGTCTCCTTGAGCCCTTCCTCAAGTCTCCTCCTACTGCTCCTCCTTTACCTCAGACTACTTCACCTCCTTCTCTAATCTTTTCCTTCAGCACCTCCTCTCGTCTCCCCCTTCACCTCCTCTCGTCTCCCCCTCCTCCTGTCTCCTCCTCCTGTCAACATAGTTTACATGAGTTACAAACAATCTCTCTCTTTGTCCGTCTGTGTCTGTCTGTCCCGTCTCTAACATCCTGTCTGTCTCTCTGTCTGACATCCTGTCTGTCTCATCTGACATCCTGTCTGTCTCTCTGTCTGACATCCTGTCTGTCTCATCTGACATCCTGTCTGTCTCTCTGTCTGACATCCTGTCTGTCTCCGTCTCTCTGTCTCTGACTTCCTGTCTGTCGCCGTCTCTCCGTCTCTGACTTCCTGTCTCTCTGTCTCTGACTTCCTGTCTGTCGCCGTCTCTCCGTCTCTGACTTCCTGTCTCTCTGTCTCTGAATTCCTGTCTGTCTCTGACTTCCTGTCTGTCTCCATGTCTCTGACCTCCTGTCTGTCTCTGTCTCTCTGTCTCTGACTTCCTGTCTGTCTCTGTCTCTCTGTCTCTGACTTCCTGTCTGTCTCCATGTCTCTGACTTCCTGTCCCTCCCCCCCAGGGTGAGTGAGGGGGTGAACCAGGAGGTGTGTTTCTCAGACGTCCATTTCAGACCGGGTCAGATCAGACGCCACTTCATCACCGTGCCGGCGGGGGCCTCCTGGGCAGGTCTGTCAGTGTGTCTGTCTGTCTGTCTGTCTGTCTGTCTGTCTGTCTGTGAAGTCTTTATTTAATATATGTGTTGAAGTAGGCTACATGTGTATTTAATGTGTTGTGTGTGTGTCGGTAGTCTCCGTGTGTGTGTGTGTGTGTAGGTAGTCTCCGTGTGTATCTAATGTGTTGTGTGTGTGTGCGTGTGTGTGTGTGTTGTGTTGTGTGTTCCAGAGTTGACCCTGAGCTCTCACTCCGGGGACGTGTCCTCTAAGTTCGTGCTGCACGCCGTCCACCTGGTGAAGCAGAAGGCTTACCGCGCCAACGAGTTCTACAAGTTCGCCTCGCTGCTGGAGAAGGGCTCGCTGACGGAGGCCTTCCCCGTCCTGGTACCTACACCACCCACTGCTATGGCCACCACCCACTGCTACACCCACCACCCACTGCTACACCCACCACCCACTGCTACACCCACCACCCACTGCTACACCACCCACTGCTACACCACCCACTGCTACACCCACCATCCACTGCTACACCACCCACTGCTACACCCATCATCCACTGCTACACCCACCATCCACTGCTACACCACCCACTGCTACGGCCACCACCCACTGCTACACCACCCACTGCTACACCACCCACTGCTACACCACCCACTGCTACACCACCCACTGCTACACCCACCACCCACTGCTACACCACCCACTGCTACACCACCCACTGCTACACCACCCACTGCTAGACCACCCACTGCTACACCCACCATCCACTGCTAGACCACCCACTGCTAGACCACCCACTGCTACACCACCCACTGCTACACCACCCACTGCTAGACCCACCACCCACTGCTACACCCACCACCCACTGCTACACCACCCACTGCTACACCACCCACTGCTAGACCCACCACCCACTGCTACACCCACCACCCACTGCTACACCACCCACTGCTAGACCCACCACCCACTGCTACACCATCCACTGCTACACCACCCACTGCTACACCCACCATCCACTGCTACACCACCCACTGCAGCAGCACCCAAAAAAAGTCCCATCCTGTTGATCTCTGTGGCCAGGTCTATATCGTGTGTGTAACTGTGTGTGTGTAACTGTGTGTGTGTCTGTGTGTGTAGCCAGGCCGGATCGTGGAGGTGTGTATCGCTCGCTGGTGGGCCAGTCTGGGAGACGTGACGGTGGACTACACCCTCGCCTTCCACGGTCTGCACACGCACCCCACCCCCCTACACATCGTAAGTACACACACTCACTCATCACTCACTCACTCACTCACTCACTCACTCACTCACTCACTCACTCACTCACACACACACACACACACACACACACACACACACACACACTCACTCACTCACTCACTCACTCACTCACTCACTCACTCACTCACTCACTCACTCACTCACTCACTCACTCACTCACTCACTCACTCACTCACTCACTCACTCACACCTTTACATCCCAAGACGAACAGCCGTGGATTGGTTGACAGTATGGTTGGTTATTTTTTTCCCAGAATGCATCAGAGGGCGTGACGAGCTTTGAGGTGTCCTCTCCTCTCAGATATGAAGACGTTGCTCCCAGCATCACACTCAAGTCCTGGGTACAACCACTGAGGTGATTATACACACACACACACACCCACTATACACACAGGTACACCCACATACGCTTGATACGTTGAAATGTGTGTGTGTGTGTGTGTGTGTGCGTAGGCCAGTAAACTATAAGATCAGAGCTCTGGGTCTGCGAGACGTTCTGCCCGACAACAGACAACTGTACGAGATGCAGCTCACCTACACCTTCCATCAGGTCAGTACTATTCTATATGTTATAGTTCTACAATAACATCCACCAGGTCAGTTCTATTCTATATGTTATAGTTCTACAATAACCTACACCTTCCACTGGGTCAGTTCTATGCTATATATTATTATAGGTCTACAATAGCTCTTTTGAGTAAAAAAATCTTCATGTTTGCTTATATCAAAAAATAATCAGATCTTCTGATATCTGAAACCCAGAACTTTGTCTTTCCTTGATTTATAACTTAACATATCCAGTTAACCGGATCTCCAGCCTCTTGAAACGGAGCCCAACTCGTTTATAGATTTACATATTATACATTCTAGTAAGACAATAACATATACCTTGACACGTGTGTGTGTGTGTGTGTGTGTGTGTGTGTGTGTGTGTGTGTGTGTGTGTGTGTGTGTGTGTGTGTGTGTGTGTGTGTGTGTGTGTGTGTGTGTGTGTGTGTGTGTGTGTGTGGGGGGGGGGCAGCCTAAGAGTGGCGAGGTGACCCCCAGCTGCCCTCTGCTCTGTGAGCTGCTCTATGAGTCCGAGTTCGACAGCCAGCTGTGGATGCTGTTCGACAGCAACAAGAGACTGCTGGGCTCCGGAGACGCCTACCCCCAACAGGTAATATTACCCTGGTACCCATACCCCCAACAGGTAATATTACCCTGGTACCCGTACCCCCAACAGGTAATATTACCCTGGTACCCATACCCCCAACAGGTAATA
This sequence comes from Micromesistius poutassou, assembly GCF_964030765.1. NCBI lineage: Eukaryota > Metazoa > Chordata > Actinopteri > Gadiformes > Gadidae > Micromesistius > Micromesistius poutassou. The sequence continues at coordinate 842,641 of NC_140282.1, read as the reverse complement.
TTACCCTGGTACCCATACCCCCAGCAGGTAATATAACCCTGGTACCCATACCCCCAACAGGTAATATAACCCTGGTACCCATACCCCAACAGGTATAACCTTGATACCCCCGTACCCTCAACAGGTATAACCTTGATACCCCTGTACCCCCAACAGGTATAACCTGGTAACTCATACCCTCAACAGCTAAAAACAACCTGGTACCCCCCTACCCTAAACTGGTATAAATAAACTGGTACCCCCTACCCTAAACGCTCTAGCCCCAGTACCCCGTACACTAGTAGAATGTATAGATCTGAGACTCTAACCCGTGTCCTCACCGCCCGCTGCAGTACTCCCTGAAGCTGGAGAAGGGCGACTACACGGTGCGGCTGCAGGTCCGCCACGAGCAGTCCAGTGAGCTGGAGCGCATCAAGGACCTCCCCTTCGTGGTGTCCCACCGCCTGCCCAGCACGCTCAGTCTGGACGTCTACGAGACGCACCGCGCCGCCCTCTCCGCCAAGAAGAAGACCACCTCCCTCACCATGTGCCCGGGCAGCACCCAGCCCTTCTACACCACCGCCCTGCCCGACGACAAGTAGGTCACCTCCCCTCACCCTTCACCACCGCCCTGCCCGACGACAAGTAGGTCACCTCCCCTCACCCTTCACCACCGCCCTGCCCGACGACAAGTAGGTCACCTCCCCTCACCTTCACCACCGCCCTGCTCGACGACAAGTAGGTCACCTCCCCTCACCCTTCACCACCGCCCTGCCCGACGACAAGTAGGTCACCTCCCCTCACCCTACACCACCGCCCTGCCCGACGACAAGTAGGTCACCTCCCCTCACCCTACACCACCGCCCTGCCCGACGACAAGTAGGTCACCTCCCCTCACCCTTCACCACCGCCCTGGCCGACGACAAGTAGGTCACCTCCCCTCACACAGCCCTACACCCCCGCCCTGCCCGGCGACAAGTAGGTCACCTCCCCTCACCCCTCACCACCGCCCTGCCCGACGACAAGTAGGTCACCTCCCCTCACCCTACACCACCGCCCTGCCCGACGACAAGTAGGTCACCTCCCCTCACCCATGCCCTGCCCGACGACAAGTAGGTCACCTCCCCTCACCCTACACCACCGCCCTGCCCGACGACAAGTAGGTCACCTCCCCTCACCCATGCCCTGCCCGACGACAAGTAGGTCACCTCCCCTCACCCTACACCACCGCCCTGCCCGACGACAAGTAGGTCACCTCCCCTCACCCTACACCACCGCCCTGCCCGACGACAAGTAGGTCACCTCCCCTCACCCTACACCACCGCCCTGCCCTGCTGAAAAGTAGTTCCTGCTCACTCTGGGCGGGGTTGATTTGAATCGTCTTGGTCAGCTCAGTGTTTCCTGTCCAAGGGTTGAAGTCACAAGAAAAGTACCAAGTTCACTGAGTCCATTTTCTCTCTCTCTCTCTCTCTCTCTCTCTCTCTCTCTCTCTCTCTCTCTCTCTCTCTCTCTCTCTCTCTCTCTCTCTCTCTCTCTCTCTCTCTCTCTCTCTCTCTCTCTCTCTCAGGGTTCCTAAGGGAACATGTTCTGGTTGCTACCTCACCGGTTCCCTGGTCGTTCCCAAGAGCGAGTTTGGCAAGAAGGCTGTGAGTGTTTCCTGTTTCCTGTCTCCTAATTGGCCTTCCACAGAACCCGTAGAACCATGTAACACACGTAGCAGCATGCTAGGTTAGTTAGCTGCCTGCTGGAAAAGTAAAAGACTGGTAAGAACTCTTTCAAATGAGTTTCCCTCTCTGTTCCGCTACCTACTGCTTTTGAATCTACCTTTGTGTCTTTAAAAAGAGAAACGTAAACTACAGTGAGAGCAGGTGCTGGTAGAGGTGTTGACTGTGTCTTGTTCTGACCACCAGGGGCAGGCTTCTGCAAAACGACAAGGCAAGTTTAAGAAGGTACTGGAAGAGATAGACTCCATTTAACTCTCTCCTTGGCTCCTACGCTCTCTCTACCGGTGTTCTCTCGCTCTCTGGCTCCTATGCTCTCTCTACCAGGGTTTGTTCGTTCTCTCTTTGGCTCCTCTGCTCTCTCTACCAGGTCTGTCTCTTATGGCTGTGAGTTGATCTCTCGCTCTCTGTCTCTCTCCACCCACATGGGGTGGTCCTGTCCCCCTCAGCTAGGGTCAGGGTCAGGGTCAGGGTCAGGGGTCAGGGTAACCATAGACCATATGGAGTGGCTAGGCTGATCTGAACTGGTGGTCAGCAATATCCCGCCCTCTCTTAGAACCGATAGGATGGATCCACCCTAACTTATTTGTTAGTTAGTAACTAACTAACTAACAGTTATTAACAGTTAGTAGTTAGTAACTAACTAACTAACAGGTTGGGTCCATCCCATCTCTCAGGACAGAGGACACTAGCTCCCAACCGTGCGACTTGCGATTGATGGTCTCCCACGCGAGGGTCCATGACAGGAGAAGCCCTGGTAGCCCTCTAACTAACTAACTAACTAACTAACTAACCCTCTGTCCAAACGCTTCTCAATGAGCTGTCGGGATTAGGAAGCTAATATCAAATGTCAGACTAAACTCATCATCACGGATATTATCGCGTGTTCCATCAGTCTGAAACAAACCAAATATATTAAATGTCTCTGAAACGAATCAATCAGATAGGCTAAGATATATAACAATACAATAATCGTGCAATAATCGCAGAGTAAAGTTCTCAACTGCTTGATTCATTATCATCCATTCTTTCATATTATATATTAATAATAAAGCCATATTTTTATACTATAACATTGAACAACCGACTGAAATATAGTAACCTAACTAATGAAGAATGAAGGCCTATTCTTTATTATTATATCCCAACATTGTACAGAGCGTATTAAGGCAGAGTAACTAAGTACAGTAAAGTAATTGGATGCCCTTGTCTTAAACATGGTATGTTGAGTGTGTTTGTACCATCGAAGCACTGGTAGTCACTCCATAGTTATAGTCTATAGTGGTGATCGACCGATATATCGGGCGATGTTTGCGTTTTTTACGTGTATCGGCATTGGCCGATTTTTTTTGCTGATTTTTTTTATGTTTTTTTTCCCGGCATGACTTACAGACAGTTCAATAAATGTTCCTTTTTAAATTGAGACTTGTAACATTTGTTCTCATCATTGTGTAAATTTTATGATAAATTGAGGGCACAAAAGCAGTATTGGCTTCAAATATCGGCTCAAGAAAATCGGTATCGGCGTATCGGTCATCGGCTGATGAAAAAAAAAATCGGTATCGGCCGTAGAAAATCCATTTTGGTCGATCAATTCCTAGTTTGTACCATCGAAGCGCTGGGAGTCACTCTATAGTTCACCCTCACGGCTCAGCCCACCAAACGCGTGGCCTGGAGTGTGGCCCTCGCCTTCGCTTTGTGTTGGACGCGTAGGGTTAGAGCACGGGTGGGGCAAGGGATTCTGGGAAGGCTCACGTGCGGGCGGGTCATCGCGGCGAGTCTGAATGTGGGGGGGGGGGAAACAAGTTGAACCTCAGGTAACTTTATGCAAATGAGCGTGTCTTGCGGAGCGTGTTCGGCCGGTGATTGGACAATCGACATTCAGTGAGTACCAGCGGACCAGACAGACTCGTGGTGGAATTCCATTTCTTGGTTTTGAGCACGTCCATCGACGAAGTGGTCAACTCCCACAAGCAGCCGCTAGAGAGAGTGTGGGGCGCTGCCACGCGCTGGGCGGGGCAGAGCCGTCACGCGGTTGGTCTTTAGTCTTTTCGCTCAGTTCTAGCCCTACTGTTGAGACGGAGAACCGAGCCAAAAGACTACAACCAAACGTACACAGCTCCCCTTTCCGTTTCCGGTCAACGAGCAATGAGTCTTCCAACAGAAATCAATGGGATTTACAAAATGCCAAATAAACACGACAGAAACTGTATTTCGCTACGATACTTGATTAGGAACATCTACGAACACCACTAACCCTCACCACTAACCCTCACCCTAACTCAGTGAGTTGCACATTTCTGAAATCAAACGTTTAGGGTTGTTCTAAGGACAGGTTTGTGAATGCACGTAGGCAGCCATTCTGAAGCAGGCAGGTGCGATTAGAAATGAGCCAAATACTCGAGACAGGACCAATAGTCAGCATTTCGGTGTCAACCACTCTATTTCAGCGTAGACAAACCAGAAAGGGGCTCAATGTTCAAAATACCGGAATTGACCTTTAAGTGTCGGGCAGAGGGGTGAGGATGTGGATGAGTAGCAAAGTAAAAGTCCTTCCCCGTCACGTACACACTGGGACTCCTACGATGTAAAGCAGGAAGTGTGTGTTGTGTGTTGACAGGATGTGGTTCCCGTGGTGTACCACCTGATCCCGCCCCCAAACAAGGTGAAGAACGGAGGGAAGGAGAAGGAAGGCGGGAAGGAGAAGGAAGGAGGAAAGGAGAAGGAGAAGGAGGAAGAGAAGGAGAAGAGTGTGACGGAGGAGTTCATGGAGGCCATGAGGGACCTGAAGATACAGTGGATGACCAAGTCTGAATCAAATTATTATCACTCATACCCTCATTTCTGTTATTGTTACTATTATTAGCACTTTTATTACAAATTTAGCACAATCACTACGATACTGTACTGTTAGGGGTATTCCTTCTATTAGTAGTGCTATTACAACTATTTATAATACTTTTATTTGTGCTATTAATAGTCTTATATTGGAACTATTATTTGTACTATTCATTTTATTATTGTAACTATTATTACTAGTATCGGGACCATTAAATGTCATTTAAAAACGATGTAATGTAACCATTTTGACTATAACTTGTACTCTTGTTCTATGAGTAGTTTTGTTCTTGTAATAGTTTAGTAGGGTTAGGGTCACCAGTGTGACCTCTCTCCCTGTGCTCTAGGGTTAGGGTCACCAGTGTGACCTCTCTCCCTGTGCTCTAGGGTTAGGGTCACCAGCGTGACCTCTCTCCCTGTGCTCTAGGGTTAGGGTCACCAGCGTGACCTCTCTCCCTGTGCTCTAGGGTTAGGGTCACCAGCGTGACCTCTCTCCCTGTGCTCTAGGGTTAGGGTCACCAGCGTGACCTCTCTCCCTGTGCTCTAGGGTTAGGGTCACCAGCGTGACCTCTCTCCCTGTGCTCTAGGGTTAGGGTTAGGGTCACCAGCGTGACCTCTGTCCCTGTGCTCTAGGGTTAGGGTCACCAGCGTGACCTCTCTCCCTGTGCTCTAGGGTTAGGGTCACCAGCGTGACCTCTCTCCCTGTGCTCTAGGCTGGAGGGCGGCTGTGTGTACGAGGAGCTGAGGGAGCTGTACTCCTCCTACCTCCCGCTGCACGTCCAGAGGCTCCACCAGCTGGACGCTGAGAAGGTCTGTCTGTCTGTCTGTCTGTCTGTCTGTCTGTCTGTCTGTCTCTCTCTCTCTGTGTCTGTCTGTATCTCTGTGTGTCTGTCTGTATCTCTGTGTCTGTCTGTCTTTATCTCTGTCTGTCCTGGCTCTTAAGGTGTGTGTGTGTGTGTGTGTGTGTGTGTGTGTGTGTGTGTGTGTGTGTGTGTGTGTGTGTGTGTGTGTGTGTGTGTGTGTGTGTGTGTGTGTGTGTGTGTGTGTGTGTGTGTGTGTGTGTGTGTGTAGGAGCGTGTGAAGCACCTCCCTGACGTGGTGACGGCAGCGGACCAGGTGCTGTCCCTCATCGACCAGACGGCGCTGGCCGTCCACCTCACCCTGAAGACCGACCCACGGCCCGACGCCGCCACCATCAAGAGGTACCAGCAGGAAGAACTGGAACCATCAACTGGAACCATAGAAACTAGAACCACCAACTAGAACCATCAACTAGAAGCATCAACTAGAACCAATAACTAGAACCAATAACTAGAACCAATAACTAGAACCAATAACTAGAACCATCAACTGGAACCATAGAAACTAGAACCATCAACTAGAACCATCAACTAGAACCATAGAAACTAGAACCATCAACTAGAACCATCAACTAGAACCATAGAAACTAGAACCATCAACTAGAACCATAGAAACTAGAACCATCAACTAGAACCATCAACTAGAACCATAGAAACTAGAACCATCAACTAGAACCAATAACTAGAACCATCAACTAGAACCAATAACTACAACCATCAACTACAACCAACTAGAACCATCAACTACAACCATCCACTAGAACCATCAACTACAACCATCAACTAGAACCATCCACTAGAACCATAGAAACTAGAACCATCAACTAGAACCATCAACTGGAACCATCGACTAGAACCATCAACTACAACCAACTAGAACCAATAACTAGAACCATCCACTAGAACCATCAACTACAACCATCAACTAGAACCATCCACTAGAACCATAGAAACTAGAACCATCAACTAGAACCATCAACTAGAACCAATAACTACAACCATCAACTACAACCAACTAGAACCAATAACTACAACCATCAACTACAACCAACTAGAACCAATAACTACAACCAATAACTAGAACCATCAACTAGAACCAATAACTACAACCATCAACTACAACCATCAACTAGAACCGTCAACTAGAACCAATAACTTGAACCATGTGTGTGTGTGTGTGTGTGTGTGTGTGTGTGTGTTCCAGTGACATGGAGAAGCAGAAGACGTCCCTGCTGGACGCTCTGTGTAGGAAGGGCTGCGCTCTGGCCGACCAGATCCTGCTGCCCCCGCAGGAGGGGGAGGGGGCCGGGGCCCCGGGGGAGGGGGGGGAGCGGGCGGCTGAGGGCCCCCAGGGGCCCCAGGGGCCCCTGGGGCCCGAGGAGCAGGCGGGCAGCAGCAGCCCTGAGGACGGCCAGAGCGGCCTGGAGAAGAGCCTCATGGAGACCTTCTGGGAGGTCCAGAAGTGGGCGGAGCTCACCGACACCAAGGTAACGGCGCTGTAGGATGGTTACCGTGGTAACGACGCTGCAGTGCAGCTACCGGGTTAACGAAACTGTAGTTTAGTTACCGTGGTAACGGCGCTGTAGTTGGTAACCGTGGTAACGACGCTGTAGTTGGTTACCGTGGTAACGACGCTGTAGTTGGTTACCGTGGTAACGACGCTGTAGTTGGTTACCAAGGTAACAGCGCTGTAGTAAACAGTTGGTTGGGGCGGCCTACAGCTTGCAGCAGGATGTCTGGTTGTGGTCATCAGGCTGGGTCCTTGTTCCTCTACGTCTTTACGTCATAACATTGATGTTATATTACTGATGTTATACTACTGATGTTATAATACTGATGTTGTAATATTGATGTTATAACATTGATGTTATATTACTGATGTTATACTACTGATGTTATAATACTGATGTTGTAATATTGATGTTATAATACTGATGTTATAATACTGATGTTATAACATTGATGTTATAACATTGATGTTATAACATTGATGTTATAACATTGATGTTATAATACTGATGTTGTAATACTGATGTTGTAATACTGATGTTATAATACTGATGTTGTAATACTGATGTTATAACATTGATGTTATAACATTGATGTTATAACATTGATGTTATAACATTGATGTTATAATACTGATGTTGTAATATTGATGTTATAACATTGATGTTATAACATTGATGTTATAACATTGATGTTATAACATTGATGTTATAACATTGATGTTATAATACTGATGTTGTAATACTGATGTTATATTACTGATGTTATAATACTGTAATACGTCTCCTCCCAGGTGTTGACCTTCTCCTATAAACACGCGCTGGTGAACCGAATGTACGGCCGCGCCCTGAAGTACGCATCCAAGATGGCGGAGGACAAACCCAGCAAGGACAACCTGAAGAACTGCATCCAGGTCAGACCCACTAACACTAACTAGACCAGGACAACCTGAAGAACTGCATCCAGGTCAGACTCACTAACACTAACTAGACCAGGACAACCTGAAGAACTGCATCCAGGTCAGACCCACTAACACTAACTAGACCAGGACAACCTGAAGAACTGCATCCAGGTCAGACTCACTAACACTAACTAGACCAGGACAACCTGAAGAACTGCATCCAGGTCAGACTCACTAACACTAACTAGACCAGGGGGCTCTCACACGATAAGGAGACTTACTAGACCAGGAGACCGCTAACTAGACCAGGAGACAGACCTCTAACTAGACCAGGAGACCTCTAACTAGCAGAGGTGTATAAAGTACTTGAAAAAAATAACTAAGTAAAAGTATAAGTACCATAACTGAAAATGACTTTGGTAAAAGTTAAAGTCTCCTAAAGGAAAATTACTTGAGTAAAAGTCTTAAAGTAGCTCACATTAAATGTACTTAAGTATCGAAAGTATCTTGTGAAAAAATATACTCAAGTATCAAAAGTACAAGTATTTTATAGTACGCAAGAAAAGAAGCAAAACAACCCAAATTTATTCTCCCCTTGTTTTTTATTTAACTTTTTCAGGTGAATGAAATGTGGTATAGAACTTTTTTTTCTTTTCTTCCAAAAGTATCCCATTACAATCACATTAAAATCTAATCTAGCCAGAGTGGTTAGGATACTAATCCACATGTTTACTATCAGTCACATTTTCACCACTGCAGATAAAACATTCGTATTACCTTGTTTAGTATCCTACTGACTGAGGTATCACACAGCTCATACAAATATAAGAACTACCGGTATGTGTTGTGGTCTTGATCTCTTCCCTAAACTCTTCCTTACGCACTGGGGTAAATGAGACAAAAAGAAAACGAAACCAGGGGGAAATGAAACAAAATCAGCTGAGTTTATGCCGTTGTTTGCCAGTCACGAGCTATTTCAGCTGAGCTCAGCAAAAAAAAAAACAAGAAAACAGTTTTGGTAAATAGCCTTGACCCAGATTAGCATGATCTTGTCATGTCGTGCGTTCTTCTTACTATACATCCACGACCACGATACAAAAGGCTTAAATCGCCAGCCACGTATGTCAACTAAACTGAAACTAAACCGAAACTCGCTGTGCGTCTTCTGTGTCTTCTGTGTCGACATGCTCTGCGGCTGCCATGCCTGTAATGCTGCTCATCTCTGCCGCCCCGCGCATTTACCTTAAACTTGGCGAGAGTACCGTACGTGGTTCCTCTTCTTCGTCCTGTCGGACCCGCGCATTCCAGATAATTCTTTGATTATTTTAATTTGGAACGAGTAACGAGGTGGCAAATGTCAAAGTAACGAAGTAAAAGTATATTTTTTAACTTTTAAATGTAGTGAAGTAAAAGTAAAAGTCCTGATTAAAAAAAAAAAAAAAAAAAAAAAAAAAAAAAAAAACTTTGTAAAGTACAAATCCTCAAAAAAAAATACTTAAGTAGTGTAACGAAGTACCTCTAACTAGACCAGGAGACTGCTAACTAGACCAGGAGACAGACCTCTAACTAGACCAGGAGACAGACCTCTAACTAGACCAGGAGACAGACCTCTAACTAGACCAGGAGACAGACCGCTAACTAGACCAGGGGACAGACCTCTAACTAGACCAGGAGACCTCTAACTAGACCAGGAGACAGACCTCTAACTAGACCAGGAGACAGACCGCTAACTAGACCAGGAGATAGACCGCTAACTAGACCAGGAGATAGACCTCTAACTAGACCAGGAGACAGACCTCTAACTAGACCAGGGGACAGACCTCTAACTAGACCAGGAGACCTCTAACTAGACCAGGAGACAGACCTCTAACTAGACCAGGAGACCTCTAACTAGACCAGGAGACAGACCTCTAACTAGACCAGGAGACAGACCTCTAACTAGACCAGGAGACAGACCTCTAACTAGACCAGGAGACAGACCTCTAACTAGACCAGGAGACCTCTAACTAGACCAGGAGACAGACCTCTAACTAGACCAGGAGACCTCTAACTAGACCAGGAGACAGACCTCTAACTAGACCAGGAGACAGACCTCTAACTAGACCAGGAGACAGACCTCTAACTAGACCAGGAGATAGACCTCTAACTAGACCAGGAGATAGACCGCTAACTAGACCAGGAGATAGACCTCTAACTAGACCAGGAGATAGACCTCTAACTAGACCAGGAGACAGACCTCTAACTAGACCAGGAGACCACTAACTAGACCAGGAGACAGACCACTAACTAGACCAGGAGACCACTAACTAGACCAGGAGACCACTAACTAGACCAGGAGACAGACCACTAACTAGACCAGGAGACAGACCTCTAACTAGACCAGGAGATAGACCTCTAACTAGACCAGGAGACAGACCGCTAACTAGACCAGGAGACAGACCTCTAACTAGACCAGGAGACAGACCTCTAACTAGACCAGGAGATAGACCACTAACTAGACCAGGAGACAGACCTCTAACTAGACCAGGAGACCTCTAACTAGACCAGGAGACAGACCACTAACTAGACCAGGAGACAGACCACTAACTAGACCAGGAGACAGACCGCTAACTAGACCAGGAGACAGACCACTAACTAGACCAGGAGACAGACCGCTAACTAGACCAGGAGACAGACCGCTAACTAGACCAGGAGACAGACCGCTAACTAGACCAGGAGACAGACCGCTAACTAGACCAGGAGATAGACCTCTAACTAGACCAGGAGACAGACCGCTAACTAGACCAGGAGACCACTAACTAGACCAGGAGACAGACCGCTAACTAGACCAGGAGACAGACCGCTAACTAGACCAGGAGACAGACCTCTAACTAGACCAGGAGACAGACCTCTAACTAGACCAGGAGACAGACCGCTAACTAGACCAGGAGACAGACCTCTAACTAGACCAGGAGACAGACCTCTAACTAGACCAGGAGACAGACCACTAACTAGACCAGGAGACAGACCACTAACTAGACCAGGAGACCTCTAACTAGACCAGGAGACAGACCACTAACTAGACCAGGAGACAGACCTCTAACTAGACCAGGAGACAGACCTCTAACTAGACCAGGAGACAGACCTCTAACTAGACCAGGAGACAGACCACTAACTAGACCAGGAGACCTCTAACTAGACCAGGAGACAGACCTCTAACTAGACCAGGAGACAGACCTCTAACTAGACCAGGAGACCTCTAACTAGACCAGGAGACCTCTAACTAGACCAGGAGACAGACCACTAACTAGACCAGGAGACCTCTAACTAGACCAGGAGACAGACCTCTAACTAGACCAGGAGACCTCTAACTAGACCAGGAGACAGACCTCTAACTAGACCAGGAGACAGACCACTAACTAGACCAGGAGACAGACCTCTAACTAGACCAGGAGACAGACCTCTAACTAGACCAGGAGACAGACCTCTAACTAGACCAGGAGACAGACCTCTAACTAGACCAGGAGACAGACCTCTAACTAGACCAGGAGACCTCTAACTAGACCAGGAGACAGACCGCTAACTAGACCAGGAGACAGACCTCTAACTAGACCAGGAGACAGACCTCTAACTAGACCAGGAGACAGACCTCTAACTAGACCAGGAGACCTCTAACTAGACCAGGAGACAGACCTCTAACTAGACCAGGAGACAGACCTCTAACTAGACCAGGAGACAGACCTCTAACTAGACCAGGAGACCTCTAACTAGACCAGGAGACAGACCTCTAACTAGACCAGGAGACAGACCACTAACTAGACCAGGAGACAGACCTATCTGAACCAGAATCTCATTCAGTGTCCACGTTCTAAAAATGTGAATCTCACCTGATGAAACACTTGCCTGACAGTACTTCCTGTTTCCTGTCCCCAGCTGATGCACCACCTGGGCTGGACCTACTGCGCCACCTTCACCCAGAACTGGCTGCCGGTCCTCTACCCTGCAGAATACACCCCCTTCTAACACACACACACACACACACACACACACACACACACACACACACACACACACACACACACACACACACACACACACACACACACACACATCGAACTCACACACACTTACACACACAAACTCACACACATTGAACTCACACACACACACATTGAACTCACACACATCAAACTCACTCACACATCAAACTCACACACACTTACACACACACACACACACACACCCTGTTCTAACACATAAACACATCCTTCTAACACACACACATCATTCTAAAATACCCTTTTAAACACATACACACCCTTCTAAACACGCACACACACACCCTTCTAATCACACACACACACACCCTTCTAATCACACACACACACACCCACACTCTGGTCCGTATAAAGGATGAGACTGTGGTGTTTTCTCATGATAATGAAGAGGAGGATGATGATGAAACCAGACCCAGGGAGGTGATCCTTCAGCCAGCTGCTGCCCTGGAACCATCTAGACTTTCACATCGACCTAACGCTAGTCTGATCCCAGCCTGGGGCTAGCCTGAAGCTAGCCCAACGCAAGCCTGAACCTATTCTTTCACAAGCCTAATGCTACCCGGATGCTAGCCCCTAACCCTGACCCTAATGCTAGCCTTACTCTCACGCTAACGCTAGCCTAATGCTAGGTTAACGCTAGCTTAACACAAGCCTTACGCTAGGCTAATGCTAGGCTAACGAGACAGTTTGGTGGAGGGTTGCTCACTTGGTCCTGTTGGTACGGTGGTGGAGGTTTTATTCAGCCACAGGCGAGACTTTAGGTCATCTCTGAGTGGAAGATGTATTCAGAGCCTCTCTCTGTAGAACCTCCTACGGTCCTCACCTCTATATCTACTGTACATACACATATCTAGAGGCAATATAAGAATATCAAACGTATCTAGTACTCTCCATGACTTAGTTTGCATATATGCATGTCTTCTAAATATGGAAGGAAAAAAAAACAACCGGTTTTGGGGGGAAAACCTTTAGGTTTGTTTTGAGTTAAACGGCATTTTTTTTTTTTTCACCCTGGGAACGCGAGACTCCACCCGCCGGTCAGTCGCTGCTTGCATCCTTCTACCCTTGTTACTTTTATGGTGTACCAGCGCAGCGTACGTTCAGCGCCAGCGTCTGACCCCCCCCCCCCCCCCCCCCGCCAGAGAGCTGAGCAGCTGTCGCTGACGTGACCGTGCTTCAACTCCGATCTGAAACCCTCCCTTAGCGACAGCTGTCCGCCACACCTCTCTTCACCTCACCTCTGGGTGCGGGTTTTGTTGCCTCTCAGACACGTTCCTATGGGCTGAGCCTCTCCTTGATTGACAGGATATTATTTACCGGTGATAACCGGATGAACCCTTAAAGCGCGTTCGCACCAAAAGCGACGGGGGCGGCCTGGCGCCTGGAACGCGTCTATACGTCGACTTTGGATGGAGTCACGCCGCCCCGTCGCTTTTGGTGTGACCACGGCTTCGACGCCCCACACCTCCCCCCCCCCCCCCCCCCCATCCCTCCCCTCCCCGTGTATTTATCAATCCCGTTCCGTCGCGTCGGTTTCGTGTGTTGCCAACGGTTGGTGTTTCGGGGGTCGAGTGTTTGAAGGCCTTTAACTATCAGGACCCGTCCGTCCGCCGCGCCGACTCGATAGATTCACACACCGAGGAAACGCCAATGTGTGTCACGTCCTGTCCTGAGTTTTTGTTGTTGTTGTTGTTGTATTGTTTTAAAGACGTCACGTTATTCTCAGATTATTTCACCTCGCCTGTATGGATGTATATCAACAGAGGGAAGACGACAATAAAATGATTTTGAAGATTTTAAATACGCCTCCACCTTTTTACTGGAGATGAAGAGATGTCCGGGAACATAACGTACACCTTTGAAACTTTGTCTTAACGTAAAAACTTTATTTTTCATAAATCATCATAAATAGAAAAGGTGTGAGATTGTACATTGTTGAACATATAATATATATTTATGTTAATCTTATCTGACACCCTTCTTATCATCTTCTTCAGTCAGTAGTCCTATATATGTATTAAAAAGTTTATAATTTTATGACACACACAACAATGTATAAAGTTGAAAGCAGCACAGTAACCAAAGTACTTCACAAAATATATAACAGCAAATTTTCCAGTAAGAGTTCAGGAGGATGGATCAGAGCCCATTCAAAGCAGTGCTGCACAACTTAATTATCTTTAGTAATAAACTAAATGCAGCTTATTAAAGGTGACATATTACACCACCAGGTGTGAGTGTGATTAGCCGTTACAAGCCGTTTTGAAAATCTGCCTAATTACAGAAAGTATCGCTACGCTAACTAGCCGAAACTACTTTCATGAGCCTAGTTTCCATAACAACGTTCAACTGACCAATAGTCGGCTATCGTTACTATAGGAACTATTTTCTGATGGAGATGAACTCGGGCAGAAAGCTTGAATTTGAGGGCAAATTAACCCACAATATGATTTTTTTTTTTTTACAATATTGTTGATAATGAAGATGGTTTGTGTTATTGAATCGCAATCTTACACTCGATGGCGTTCTTCAATGTCATTATTGGTACATTATTGGTAGTTGAAGCACAGGACTTTGGAACTCGGCGCAAGCGCCTCGTTCCTACGGCTGTGCTTCGCGTACCAATGACGACATTCAAGAACGCCATCGAGCGCTCAAATGTGTCACCTTTAAGTGCCTTGACTGTACAGCAGAGAGCAGTAGTGGATGTCTCTGTTCTCGCTATATCTCTACTCCTTTAGGTCTTCATGTCTCCTGCCTCCTCCCTACTCGTGGCCTTGTATATCTTCATGTCTCCCTCCTCCACCAGCAGCTCCGTGTGGAAGCTCTGCTGGAAGTTGTGCGTGAAGGTGTGGTCGGTGGTGAAGCGGACCTTGTTGGCCCACAGCAGCGTGGTGCCCGGCTGACAGAAGTGCCGCATGGTGAGCAGAAGCTCCTCCAGGCAGTCGTGGTGGTAGAACGACGTCGGCCGCCAGCACGTAGTCGTAGCGGTGGAGCGACCGCGGGAAGGAGCTCTCCAGCTCGCCGCCCCAGGAGAGCGCGGTGAACTCCGGCGTGTGGCGACAGCGCCCCCTGGTGTTACGCATCACGTTGGCCGTTAGATTCCCCATGAGATCCGGCAGGTCTGTAGCCGTTACCGCAGCTCCTGAACACAGACATGAGGTCAGTGCCTCTCCTAGAGACATGAGGTCACTAAAGAAATGAGACATCACAGACATGATGAGGTCACTACTTGGACTATGGACATGATGACAGTAGAAACATGAGATCATTGGACATTAGTTCGGTAGACATAAGTTCAGTTATATAGTGCATACACAATGACGGTACTAAAAAAGTATCACAAAGTCGCCATGGGTCGTAAAACAAGTCTGGTAGGTGGTGTGTTGGTCTGGGACAGGTAGGTAATGGGGCTGGTTCTACATAGGTGGTGGGTCTGGGTAGGTGGTCAGTCTTGGTAGGTGGTGGTGATGGTGCTGGGTCTGGATAGGTGGTCAGTCTTGGTAGGTGGTGGTGGGTCTGTTAGGTGGTGCTGGGTCTGGATAGGTGGTCAGTCTTGGTAGGTGGTGGTGGTGGGTCTGATCTGCGGACCCACCCAGCAGACAGGACACGATGGCCACAAGGCCGGTTCCAGCCCCCAGCTCCAGAACTCTCTTCCCCAGCAGCTGTGTCTCCTGCCGGTTGGAGTCCAGGTAGGAGCAGAGAGCCAGCGCCTGCAGGACGGACCAACCAGAGGATGAGGGGGGGGGGGGGGGGGGGGGGTCTGGGCCTTCCGGAAACCTCCTGGCCTTTTATGGCCGGTCTCGTCTCTGACCAGGGTCATGTTGGGTCATGTGACCAGGGTAACTAACCGCAGGCCACATCACTGATCCGTAGGAGTCGATGGATTCGTAGATGACGATGTCGTTGCCAGCGTAGTGGTACACGTCTCTACCGTTCCTGCACAGGCAGAGGGGGACCCAGGCTGGCTTCACTGCCTGCTTCACTTCCTGCTCCCCTGAGACGAGAAGAACGTCACCTTGTACCTCTCGTCAACATCAGCTACTAGTTTCAAGTCACATTGTTATTGTGGTGGAGACACTTGGCCTCCTGAATCATCATGTGTAAGGTGTTTAAAGCAGGTTCCTCACCTGTAGGGTCATCAGAATCACAGACCCTGCCGGTTCTTTCCGCTCCTCCTCGTCATCCGTCTCTTCTCTGATGAATCACTGCTCTCTCCTCATCTCTCCTCCACGTCCTCTTCCCTCCGTCGTCTCTTTCCTGCTCATCTGATTGTGTTCTCTCAATCAGCGCATCTTTAATGACATGTTCTAGAGCTAGTCAAAGTTAGTCCTAGATCTGTGGTGTATAGAAAACAAGAAGTTAGATCTAAATATTTAGTATTAGAACATAGAGGTTAGTTCCACATATGCAGATAGAAACTAGAATTGCGTTTCAAGATATGTGGAAGATAGAAACTAAAAGCTAGTTCTAGATATGTGGTAGACTAGCATACTAGAAATGTGTTCTAGATATGTGGTGTTGGAAACTAGAGATAAGTTATAGTTGTTGGCTGTGTTAGATATAAGCTAGAAGTTAGTTCTTGATATGTGGAAGATATAAACTAGGAGTTAGTTCTAGATATTTGGTAGATATAAACTAGAAGGTAGATCTAGATATGTGGTAGATAGATCCCAGCAGTTATTTCTAGATATGTGCTAGATAGAAACTAGCATTTGGTTCTAGATATGTGGCAGATAGAAGTTAGTTCTAGATATGTTGTTGGAGATAGAAACTAGCTGTTAGGTCTACATATGGGGTAGAATTAATCTATAAGGTAGTACTAAATATGTGGTAGATAGAAACTAGAAGGTAGTTCTAGATATTTGGTGGCAGATATAAAATATATGTTCTAGATGTGGCACTAGGTAGAACTAGATAGCTTCTTTGCAGTCATTTATTGAACCCTGGGAACAGTGAGCATGTCTGTGATGACCTTAGACCTCTGGTCGGCCCAGAATACCGCAGCAGGTCAGAGTTGAACTCTTCAGTGCTTTATTACTATCCGGCCTATTCCTGCAGTGATGTAAGCACTGGAGAGATGCGGTCTGCATTCTTATCCTTAGGTAAAACCTCACAGCTTGTAGAGATGTTGTTACATTATAGAACTATGAGACTGTGTTTCTGACATTATCTCTACATCTGCAGAAGACTCCTAACATGTTAGGAAGCACATTGAGGTCATCAATCAGGTCGTCAATCAATCACTGCTGGAAACATTTCAGACGTTTTGTTACCTTGTCGCTTGTTTCTTCCATGTTCATTATCCTCGTCCTCGTTTCAACAGCAGGTAGGCCTTCCCCTTCTCAAAGTATGACGCAGATAAGGTTCCCATTTCTGCTGAATGGTGGACAGAATGGTGGACAGACAGAATCGAGAGTTGTTAAGAGAGTAAAAATGAGCAGAACAGAACAGGATTGGGAAACTGGACAAAACACATATCCTCCTTCTCGGAACCCTTCCTCTCTACGTTTTTCGTAGAGAGGCTTCTAAGGCCCGGTCCCATTTCTCTCCCCTTAACAAGAACTCTTGCTTTGAGTGCCCTTAGCTGCAAGTCAGCTACTGGGCTGGCTAGTGTTCAAGGCTACTCCCCCTTGCTCCCTTAAGTATTGGGACACCCTACCCCTTTGCGGGAACGCACAAAATCTAGGGTTAGGGCTCAAATCTAGGGGAAGGGGGAGAATTGGACAGGGCCTAAGTACAGGTGTACCCCGGTTGCAATGAGATCTAATCTCTCAGACCAATTTTAGAAGTAGTCTGGGGAGCATAAGGTCACACTCGTTTCAGCAGTATGTATCCTGTGGCACATTGAAGGACCACCTACTCAGCGATGTATGTTTATTTCCATATAGAGCAGGGAAGTGACATCCAATCACAAGTGGTCAATCGAGAAACATTCTATGTGTGAACTATTTTGTGATTGGATATTCAAGACCCATGTTAATGCCAGGTGTCGCTAGGGCCTGTGATTGACAGGATGGTTGCTGATGGATTCCCAAAACAAATCACTAAGTAAACACTCTGTGATTGGTCAGAAATGACCCGGGAGGGAGCGGTCTCAGACAGAGGCAGGCGCAGTCAACTAGAAACAAATATTCTCACATTTCACTAATAACTCTTAAATAACTCTTAAATCGTACCTACATTTCCTTTTTACCAGTTCTTTATTTCTTCTAACTCTGACTGTGTATTTGACTGTCGGTCTATTTCCATTCGTTACCAGATCATCATCATCATAATCTCTAATATTTCTGCTGGCATTACGACAGCTGAAACCACTCTCCTCTCCTGTTTCCCAGTTAGCTGATATTGCTTCCCAGTTAACCCTGACTGGTAACAGGTAAGACCTCTTGAAGGTCTCACACAGCCTTGCATGTTTCACTCATGTTGCTCCTCCCAAAGCCACAGATTATGGATGTGTTTATCTTACCTCCGCAATGGTCTGATGATAACGGCACCTCTGTTGACCTCCACACACTAGGGAGGTGGTGCTCCTCTGTAGACACTAG
>NC_140282.1:780740-824048 GCF_964030765.1 Micromesistius poutassou | reverse complement strand
GCGCCCCGGTTGTCTGACTCGGCGTGTGCTGGCAGAACCACCTCACAGGGGCGGCTGAGATAGCGTGGTGCAAATTCAACCGAAAATCGCCAACCTTCTGGCATCCAGATCTCTCCTCTCCTCTTTCTCTGCCTCCCCAGTCCACACGCCTAGAGCGGCGTCCCCCTCCTCTGTAATCAATCTGCTGGACCTCTCCGCACTCCAATACGGATCACACTCACAGGGTGACCTGGAAAGGGTGTGTGTCCGATCCTTTGTAGTCTCACTACTGGGGTTCCTCAGGGTTCTGTTCTTTCTTCCTCTTCTCTCTGTACACAAGTCACTTTGTTTTTGTCATTCACTCTCATGGATTTTCCTACCATAGCTATGCAGATGACACACAACAAATTCTTTGTTGTTCATGATCTGAAACCCAAGTAGCAGCAAATATCTCTGCGTGTCTGGCTGCCATCTCTCAGTGGAGGTCGACACTAGCCTGGCTATTGCCAGACCAAGTTCAATCGTAGATTGAGCTTGGTCTGGGGAGGCTGCTGTCATTTTCTTCAGCACAAGAGGCGTTATCAACAGGCCTAGTTCAACTGACTCTGTACGCAATTGGCTGCTTGCCGTCGCTTCCCTGTCATTGTGTTAAACCAGCCAACAGCAACAGCCAGGGGGAAAAGCCAGCTTGGTGATTGGCTCCCACAAAAGTGTTTCGGAAGCAGAAAGAAATGTATTACTCTTCTCCAGACCCTTCTGCAGGGTGAATTCAAATCGCCGGCAGAATGGGCTGGGGGTACCCAGTCTAGGTCGACACACTCCCTGAAGGTCATCTGGCCAGGCTCTTCCTTCTCTTATCCATCCTCTTACCCTATCCTCAGCCTCTCCATTGATATCAACAACTGTTCAAACGGCCAGGGACCTGGGTCTGACACGGGACGACCGGCTGTCCTTCTGTTGCCTCCAACATCATCGCGACTAGCCGATGGTGTAGTACAACATCAGGAGGAGACGTCCGTTCCTCACTCGGGCCACCCAGTGTTTGGACCAGGCTCTTGTGTCAACTTGTGTCCTTACTACGGCATCTCACTAATAGCTGGTCTGCCTGCATGTGCCATTGGTCCTCTGCAGCCCAATGCAGCAGACCGGCTGGCCTTGAACCGACCCAAGCTGTCCCACACTTCACCACTCAGCACCCTGCACTGGCTACCGGCGGTAAGTCGCTGGCATTTGCCAACCAGGCTGTGAATTGCTCCGGCCCATCTACATCCAGGACATCAAACCGTACACCCCAGCCCCTCCGCTACGCTCTGCGTCTCCCTCACTAGGTGTCGACACCAGCAGCCGCTCAACTCAATATTGATTGCTTTCTGTCCTGGCTCCACAATGGTGGAACGAGTTCCCCACTGAGATCTGTGAGGCTGAAAAAGGCTTAAAACTCATGTATTAAGACTGCATCTTGTGTTAAATCTACATGTTGTTTCTTAATGTAGCACTTGAATGTGCTGTAATGTAATACCTGATTATACGACTCATCAGAAACTAAAATAAAACCAGAATCATTTGGTAGGGTAGGATTTCAACTTTTAATCACGCACACATGTGCACACACAGACGCACGCACGCACACACACACGCACACACATGTATATAAATGAAGTAAATAAAGGTTAAAAATCAAGGTTAACAGGAGGCTGGAGTGTTACATATGGCTATGGTGTTACAGTAGGCTATCGTCCTACAGTAGGGCTATGGTGTTACAGTAGGCTATCGTCCTACAGTAGGGCTATGGTGTTACAGTAGGCTATCGTCCTACAGAAGGGCTATGGTGTTACAGTAGGCTATTGTCCTACAGTAGGGCTATGGTGTTACAGTAGGCTATCGTCCTACAGTAGGGCTATGGTGTTACAGTAGGCTGTCGTCCTACAGTAGGGCTATGGTGTTACAGTAGGCTATTGTCCCACAGTAGGGCTATGGTGTTACAGTAGGCTATCGTCCTACAGAAGGGCTATGGTGTTACAGTAGGCTATCATCCTACAGTAGCGCTATGGTGTTACAGTAGGCTATCGTCCTACGGTAGTGCTATGGTGTTACAGTAGGCTATCGTCCTACAGAAGGGCTATGGTGTTACAGTAGGCTATCGTCCTACAGAAGGGCTATGGTGTTACAGTAGGCTATCATCCTACAGTAGGGCTATGGTGTTACAGTAGGCTATCGTCCTACGGTAGTGCTATGGTGTTACAGTAGGCTATCGTCCTACAGTAGGGCTATGGTGTTACAGTAGGCTATTGTCCTACAGGCTATGGTGTTACAGTAGGCTATCGTCCTACAGGCTATGGTGTTACAGTAGGCTATCGTCCTACGGTAGTGCTATGGTGTTACAGTAGGCTATCGTCCTACAGTAGGGCTATGGTGTTACAGTAGGCTATCGTCCTACAGGCTATGGTGTTCTGTAGGCTATCGTCCTACAGTAGGGCTATGGTGTTACAGTAGGCTATCGTCCTACGGTAGGGCTATGGTGTTCTGTAGGCTAATGTCCTACAGTAGGGCTATGGTGTTACAGTAGGCTATCGTCCTACAGTAGGGCTATGGTGTTACAGTAGGCTATCGTCCTACAGGCTATGGTGTTCTGTAGGCTAATGTCCTACAGTAGGGCTATGGTGTTACAGTAGGCTATTGTCCTACAGTAGAGCTACGGTGTTCTGTAGGCTAATGTCCTACAGTAGGGCTATGGTGTTACAGTAGAAGTTGTACTGTAGGCTAGGGTCCTACTGTAGAGGTTCTTCAGTAGCGCTATGGATCTATAGTAGGTTAGAGTGTTACATATGGTTATGGTCCTACAGTACGGCTATGGTGTTCAGTAGGCTATGTTCCAGTGGGTTAGGGTCCTACAGTAGAGGTGGTACAGTAAGCCAGGGTCCTACGGTAGGCCAGGGTCCTACGGTAGGCTAGGGTCCTACGGTAGGCCAGGGTCCTACGGTAGGCCAGGGTCCTACGGTAGGCCAGGGTCCTACAGTAGAGGTCCTACGGTAGGCCAGGGTCCTACGGTAGTGGTGGTACAGTAGGCCAGGGTCCTACGGTAGGCCAGGGTCCTACGGTAGGCTAGGGTCCTACTCTAGGCCAGGGTCCTACTCTAGGCCAGGGTCCTATGGTAGGCTAGGGTCCTATGGTAGGCCAGGGTGCTACGGTAGGCCAGGGTCCTACGGTAGGCCAGGGTCCTACGGTAGAGGTCCTATGGTAGGCCAGGGTCCTACGGTAGGCCAGGGTCCTACGGTAGGCTAGGGTTTCCAGCCTCGGTACAGCTTGATGTTGAGGCTGGGCAGGTCGTAGAGCAGCTCCATGCTGAAGCGCTGCTGGAAGCTTTCCACGAAGCGGTTCTCTTTGTCCATGCGGAAGCGCATGGCCCACAGGACCTGCGTCCCCGGCTGGCACAGGTGCTCCAGGGTGTCCAGGAGCTCCTGGAGGAAGGGGTGGTGGTAGACCACGTCGGCCGCCAGCACGTAGTCGTAGCGGTGGGTCGACCGCGGGAACCGCTCCTCCAACTGCTGCCCCCAGGACAGCTCCGTCACCTCGGGGAGGAGAGACACGCTGACGTTTAGAGACGGCCCATGTGCTCGTTTAGAGATACAGTAGATAACGTTTCTGTTGGGTTTGGATATTAGAGCTGTTAAAGTGTCAACGTGTTTTAGTTGTCATATGCACCGTACAACACAGGGTCATTCTGAACAGGGACAGCGACAAATATGTTAGTCACAAAACAATAAATAACAATAAAATAAAAATAAAAATATATAAATAAAATAAAACATATATATATAAGGTGAAGGTGTGCAGATAGAATATGTACATTAAAATGTAGGGAATGTACATTGAATGTAAAAGGAACCAGAGCATTTGCAGAAGTGTTCAATATGATCAACGCCATTAGGGTTGCTGGTTGAGAAGCCTGGTGGCCTGATGGGCCGGTGGCGGGACTGTGAGTCTGGCAGTCTGTGCTCGAGTGCTCCGTTAACGTCTACCCGGCGACAGCAACGTGAAGCAGACAGTAATTAACAGTCCATAGCATGCGTGGCTGAAGTCTTATGATTCTCCATGCTCTTGCTAAGGCAGCGGGGCGATGCCTTGCCCAGAGGGGAGAAGGTAACCGGTGATGTGCTCCTCTGTCTTCAGCACCCTCTGGAGGGCCTTGTGGTCATGGCAGCTGCCGTACCCGGCAGTAATGCCAGAGAGGCTGCTCTCTAGGGTGCATCTGTAAAAGTTGGTGAGGATTATAATATCATATATATATAATAATATATCTGTCAGAGATAATACATCTGTTAGAGATGGATTATATATATATTATAGAGATACAGTAGATAATATATCTGTTAGAGATGGATTATATATATTATAGAGATACAGTAGATAATATATCTGTTAGAGATGGATTATATATCTGTTAGAGGGACAGTATATATTTTAGAGATACAGAAGGTGTATCTGTTAGAGGTACAGTAGATGATATATCTGTTAGAGATGGATAATATAATTTATGGAGAGACAGAAGTTATATATGTTAGAGATACAGTCGATAATTGATCTGTTGGAGGTGGATAATATATCAATTAGAGATACAGGTGATAATATATCTAGATATAGATAGTATATGATACAGTAAATCTTATATCTGTTGAAGACACAGTAGATAATAGTTTGGTTTGAGATGGATAATAGTTCTTTTGGAGGTAGATACTTTTAAAGATACTGTAGATAATATATCTGTTATATATATCTGATAATATATATGTTATCTGATACATTAGACAGATATTGGTTGGAAATACAGTAGATCATGTATCTCTTAGAGATAGATAATAAATATTAGATACAGTAGATATATATATATATATATATTAGAGATACAGGAATTACTATATATATTAGAGCTACAGTAGATAATATATCTGTTAGATACAGTACATAATATATATATATTAGAGATAAAGTAGATAATAAGTCTATCACATATACAGTAGATTATATATATGTTGGGGATACAGTAAATCATTTATCTGTTAGCGATACAGTACGTAATATATATCTTAGAGATAGATAAAATATATATTATATATATAAGATACAGTAGATAATATATCCAATTGTGATATAGAAGATCATATTTATGTTACAGATAGATAATATATATAGTATAGAGACGGTACATAATATATATTTGGAGATTCAGGAGATAATATATCTTTGGGAGATACAGTAAATAGTATATTTTAGGGTAACAGTACATAAATATATCCTTTAGATAGATTATATATCGATTTGAGATACAGTAGATTATATATATATATATAAGAAATACAGCCAATACTGTGTAAGAGATATAATACATCTTTTACAGATATATAACATTTATGTTTGAGATACAGGAGATATATATATTAGAGACACAGTAGACTACTTATCTTCTAGAGATACAGTATATCATATGTTAGAGATACAGTGATACATAATATGTGTTAGAAAGTTAATAATAAAACCCGGTCAGAGATGGATAATAAATTCATCAGAGGTAGATAATATGTCCTACGGAAGAGGATTCGGTCTCTAGTGTAACTGACCAGTGGGGTGTATTTGCAGTGGTCTCTAACTGACCAGTGGGGTGTATTTGCAGCGGCCCCTAACTGACCAGTGGGGTGTATTTTCAGTGGTCCCTAACTGACCAGTGGGGTGTATTTGCAGTGGTCCCTAACTGACCAGTGGGGTGTATTTGCAGTGGTCCCTAACTGACCAGTGGGGTGTATTTGCAGCGGCCCCTAACTGACCAGTGGGGTGTATTTGCAGTGGTCTCTAACTGACCAGTGGGGTGTATTTGCAGCGGCCCCTAACTGACCAGTGGGGTGTATTTGCAGTGGTCCTTAGTGTAACTGACCACTGGGGTGTATTTGCTGTGGTCCTTAGTGTTGCGGTGGACATTGTAGCTGAGGTTTGCCAAAATCTCCGGGAGGTCAGTGGAGGTGACCTTGGCCCCTAAGAGAAGAGGTCAGGGGTTATTATTATATATTATATTATCTATTTCATATATATTCAAGGACATCATACAATGTAGGATCATATAGTAGTATAAGATATACCTAGCAGACTGGAGACGATGGTGGTCAGGCCAGTTCCTGCTCCCAGCTCCATCACGTTTTTATCCACCAGGTTGTACTTGTCAAGGTTGTTCTCCAGGAAGTGACACAATACAATTGCCTGATGACAACAGGAAGTGACACAATACGAAGTGAGCCATCCAGATTTAACTAGTTCCAGATATAACTTGGTCCAGATTTAACTAGGTCTAGACATAATTTGGTCTAGAGGTAAATTGGTACAGATGTAACTAGGTATTGACGTTACTAGGTCCAGATGTAACTAGGTATTGATGATACTAGTTCCAGATGTAACTGGGTATTGGCGTTAGGTCCAGATGTAACTAGGTATTGACGTTACTAGGTCCAGATGTAACTGGGTATTGACATTAGGTCCAGATGTAACTGGGTATTGACGTTACTAGGTCCAGATGTAACTAGGTATTGACGTTACTAGGTCCAGATGTAACTAGGTATTGACGTTACTAGGTCCAGATGTAACTGGGTATTGGCGATACTAGGTCCAGATGTAACTAGGTATTGACGTTACTAGGTCCAGATGTAACTGGGTATTGACGTTAGGTCCAGATGTAACTGGGTATTGACGTTAGGTCCAGATGTAACTGGGTATTGACGTTACTAGGTCCAGATGTAACTGGGTATTGACGTTAGGTCCAGATGTAACTGGGTATTGACGTTAGGTCCAGATGTAACTAGGTATTGACATTAGGTCCAGATGTAACTGGGTATTGGCGTTAGGTCCAGATGTAACTAGGTATTGATGTTACTAGGTCCAGATGTAACTAGGTATTGATGTTACTAGGTCCAGATGTAACTAGGTATTGACGTTAGGTCCAGATGTAACTGGGTATTGGCGTTACTAGGTCCAGATGTAACTAGGTATTGGCGATACTAGGTCCAGATGTAACAAGGTATTGGCGATACTAGGTCCAGATGTAACTGGGTATTGACGTTACTAGGTCCAGATGTAACTGGGTATTGACGTTAGGTCCAGATGTAACTAGGTATTGGCGTTACTAGGTCCAGATGTAACTAGGTATTGACGTTACTAGGTCCAGATGTAACTAGGTATTGACGTTACTAGGTCCAGATGTAACTAGGTATTGACGTTACTAGGTCCAGATGTAACTAGGTACTGGCGTTACTAGGTCCAGATGTGACTAGGTATTGACGTTACTAGGTCCAGATGTAACTAGGTATTGGCGTTACTAGGTCCAGATGTGACTAGGTATTGACGATACTAGTTCCAGGTGTAACTAGGTATTGACGTTACTAGGTCCAGATGTAACTAGGTATTGGTGTTACTAGGTCCAGATGTAACTAGGTATTGACGTTACTAGGTCCAGATGTAACTGGGTATTGACGTTACTAGGTCCAGATGTAACTAGGTATTGGCGTTACTAGGTCCAGATGTAACTAGGTATTGACGTTACTAGGTCCAGATGTGGTATTGGCGATAGTCGTCCAGGTCTCGTACCGAGGGCCAGAGCACGGCTCCATACAGGTCTGTGGATTCCTTGATGCGGATCTGGCGGCCGGCGAAGAAGTAGCTCTCCCAGACCTGGGTCAGGATGAGGGAGGGCCGGGAGTGGTGGGCCATGATGGAGGCGGCCAGCTCTGCATCAGCTGCTACGGCTACACCATCAGCTCCTCCATCACCCTCACCTGTAACAACACAACCATCAGCTACAGCCTCAGGTACTCCATCAGGTACACCATTAGGTACTCCATCACCCTCACCTGTAACGACACAACCATCAGCTACAGCCTCAGGTACACCATCAGGTACACCATTAAGGACACCTGTAACGACACAGCCATCAGCTACAGCCTCAGGTACACCATCAGCTACACCAGCAACAGCACACACATCAGCTACACTCTCAGGTACACCATCAGGTACTCCATCAGCTAAAGCAGCTACAGCAGCGACAATGCAACCATCAGCTACACCCTCGGGTACACCACACACATACACACATACACAAACATACACATATGCGTTCACACAAAAGCTAGGTGTATTTTTAGCTAACGGGCTAGTTAGCCGGAGGGCTAGTTAGATGGCTGGTTAGCTAGCCTGAAGGTTTGTTAGCTAAAGGGCTAGTTAGCCCGGTGGCTACTAAGCTAGATGGCCAAAGGGCTAGTGAACTAGAGAGCTAATGGAATAGGTGAGATAGTTAGCTGGCTTGCTAGTTAGCTTGAGGGCTTTCTATGCGTGTGTATTTATGTGTTTGACACATAAACCCCTGCACCAGTGATATAATACTAATATATACTAAATACTAAATATTCACTCGTAAATACTACTAGTTTTGGCAGCGGGCACTCACCCTGTGTCTGTAGGGCTGAGCAGCTCTCCATGTTGAAGTGAGGCCAGAGCCACCAGCACGCTGCTTATAGCTGTAAGCTAATAGTAGTAACACACACTACACACACACACACACACACACACACTACACTCTAACCCCAGACACACCCACACACACTACACCCTAACCCCAGACACACACATACACACGACACCCTAACCACCCCCCCCCCCCCTATCTGAACAGACAGCAACAGCTGTCAGTGACCTCTCTCGACCTCCCATGGTGTTTAGTTTGTGTCATGTTGATGACTTAAAGTTATAAATGAGAATTTGAGAATGAGGAAAAAATGGCCCAAATGAAATAAATAAATGTATGCAAAGCATTGAAATCATTATCAATAAATTTTAATTTAGAGAACAAAACTTGATGACGCAAAATGTATTCAGCATTTTTTTTTATTAAATCCAAAAATATGTCATTACAAATACAGACATGGAAAAACATCATCTGGCTATCTCCTTATATTGGTCGTTTTTAGCCGCTTAAGCAGCTAGTAAGGTAGACGGCTAGTTAGCCCGAGGGCTAGTTAGCCAAAGAGCTAGGTAGCGCTAGCTGGCTAACTCAGGCAGCAGCTTTGATATCTTTGATTCACTTCCAACAACAACAACAGCTCCCGAGGATTTCATCATAGCCTCCCCCTCCTCCCCCCTCCCCTCCCCCTCCTCCCCCCCCGTCCCCCCCGACCCCTCCCACCCCCCCGGCCCCGCCCCCCCCTGCTGCCCTCAAACACCGACTTTGCCGTTACCATGGTAACGGCAAAGTCCCCCCCACCGTCGCTGCTGTTGTCGGAACAGCTGCTCTCACCCCCCTCCCCCTCCCCCTCCTCCTCCCCCCTCCCCCGCTGCTCCTCCCCCCCCCGCGGGAGAGAGGAGCGGGCCGGCTCCTTGGGAGGCGTGGGGAGCACCTCCTCCTCCTCCCTCCTCTTCCTCGGAGAACTGAGAGGAGCTCCTTCTTCCCGGACCTCTGCCCCCAGGAAGCCGCCTCCTCCTCCCCCTCCTCCTCCTCCTGAGGACACCTCCTTCCTCCCCTCCGCTGGCTTCGACTGTTTACATTTGGAAGGAGAGAGAGACTCCTCCTTCTCCTCCTGCTCCTCCTGCCCCTCCCTCTCCTTCCTCTTCATGCAGGTGACCGCCCGGCGGAGCCTGCTGCTGCGCACCTCCTTCTGCTCCTGCTGCTCCAGGCGGAAGAAGGAGTCGATTCGCGGCTGGCTCTGGGAGGGGGGGAGGGAGGGAGGGAGGGAGACACATTCGTTACATTTATATACTTAACTTTATACTTTATATACTTATACTCATGTTACCACCAGCTGTGATGTAGATTAGCCACTACAAGCAGTTTCAGAATCTAGAAGGGGAGTGGCTACAGTATGACAGGAGGGGGCGTGGCTACAGTATGACAGGAGGGGGCGTGGTTATGGTATGACATGAGGGGGTATGGCTATGGTATGACTGGAGGGGTGTGGCCACAGTATGACAGGAGGGGGCGTGGTTATGGTATGACTGGAGGGGGCGTGGCTATGGTATGACGTGAGGGGGCGTGGCTATGGTATGACAGGAGGGGGCGTGGCTATGGTATGACAGGAGGGGCGTGACTATGGTATGACAGGAGGGGGCGTGGCTATGGTATGACAGGAGGGGGCGTGGCTATGGTATGACAGGAGGGGGCGTGGCTATGGTATGACTGGAGGGGGCGTGGCTATGGTATGACTGGAGGGGGTGTGGCTATGGTATGACCGGAGGGGGTGTGGCTACCTGCTGGCTGTTCAGCTGTTTCATGACTGGTCGTAGAGCCTCCTCTGTCTTCTTATTGGTCCAGCCAAACCGACTCTGGCAGAACCTGTCCCACCATTAAAGATGCATCGTATTGGATTTGGCTCGCTGTAGTGGGCTGCATATTATGAGACGGTTGTGGTGTCACACTGTAAGGAACAAGGAAATGCATGATCTCTCAAAGGTCTATGGTCCTTTCTCCTGCCTCCCCTCCACGTAAACCCATCAGCCTACTGAATACATAAGCTCAATGAGTAAATAAAGCGTGAAGCTTACTGTTTACAGTGAATCTGTGATGTGGTTTTCTGCTTCTAGTGATCCGGTAAGCAAGAGCCGGCATTAAAAACATTTCTGTGTACTTCTTACATGATCTACAAGAGGTTAGAATATCACTTCTTCTTCCTCCTCCTATGGTGGACTTGGGGCACACGGGATGGTACAAAGTGGTATTATGGGATGGAATGGGCTGGAGCTTAATTCTAACTAGCGTAGTATCTCTGCAAATCGACACAGACTCAAAGCTTTTTTTATCACATTCTGTTGATAATTGTAGCTCATTTTTAAATGTTTTAAGGTAATATTCTTATTAAGTTGCCACGTATTCAAAGCCCCTACAAGATCATACAGAGTACACCAGCTCTCACACACTTCCACCACTAATCCCCCCTGTGAAGGATACTCTTTGATCTGCTCCAGGTGGGGGCGGCCCCAGCTGAAGGCGCCCTCTGATTGGTCGACGGTGGGGTGCAGGTAGGCCTGAGCTATGAGCGGATTGGGGAAGCCGGGCGTCAGCTCGATGGACCGCAGCTTCTTCTTCACCTTGGAGTCCCGCGGGTCCGACACCTTCTTCTGCTTAGCCGCCGCCCACCATGTGCTGCCGACGACACGTTTTAGGTTAAATAATTACTCAGGTTTAATTCAAAGTTTATGTCCACGTGGTTTGTTCATCGGGTCCTATCTCTGTGCACCAAGCCACTGGGTTCTGTCATTCACTCTTTTCCTACCACAGCCATGCACAACTAACTCTAATTCTGCCTTTTTCACGGAATACCTGAGACCCATGTGACACAGGGCTGAACGATTTGGGGAAATAATAAATTTTTTCCTTTTTGTATTTCTCTGTAGGGATCCTCTCCAAAATGTTGTCTGACACTTCTAATACCAATCTTTTACATTAGCAGGGCACTACTGCCCAAAAGGATTACATTGCCCATTTCTCAGATGACGGCTGCATGTCCAGTATTGGACGGATTCAGCACCTTAGACCCAAAATGGTGGGAGAATGGGGTCCAGGTGGAAAGATCCTGCAGTTGAGGTATGGTCTCTGGCCGGGACAGACCAGGGACTGGAGCCCACCTGAGCTGAGTGAGGGGCTCCAGGGCGGCTCCAGGGAACTCGTTGAGGATCTCCATCCCGGTGACGTAGCCCACCCCCGGGACCCCGTCCGTGTAGTCGCTGCCCAGCAGGTACGCCATGTTGATCAGCTTACTGCGGTCCAGACCTGAAGACACGAACACCTGGAATCAATAAACCCCTGGAACCAATAACGCCTGGAACCAATGACCCCTGGAACCAATAACGCCTGGAACCAATGACCAATGACCTCTGGAACCAATAACCTCTGGAACCAATGACCTCTGGAACCAATAACGGAAATGAATGTTCATCTTGGTCAGTTATGTTTGTTGGTTCTACTAACCTAGTTAGTGAACTTACCCAGTTAGAAGTACTAACCTAGCTGGTGGTGCAGGTCTGTGTACTGGTAGTTAGTAATAACCTAGTTAGTGGTACTAACCCAGCTGGTTGTGCAGGTCCGTGTACTGGTAGTTAGTGGTACTAACCCAGCTGGTTGTGCAGGTCCGTGTACTGGTAGTTAGTGGTACTAACCCAGCTGGTTGTGCAGGTCCGTGTACTGGTAGTGCTCGATGTATTTGCTCTGGCTGAAGAAGTTCCTGTAGACGTGCCGTCCTCCGAACAGCCAGACGTCCGAGTCGTCGGTGATGGTGCCGTGGGTCAGATCCCGCCGGTCCAGACACGCGCACTGAGCCTCCGCCTCCGACGGCGCCACCATGTACGGCACGCCGAACAGACGCAGCAGCTCCTGTTACCGTGACAACCCCCGGGAGGACCACTTTCAAAACAAGACCGAAGACTTTTATTTTTTTTGCTTTAGAATTCTGCAAAGTCTTAAATACATTGCACTTTGATTTTTTTACTTTGCGTTTATTTTCCTTGACGTATCTATTTTATTACTTCGGTTTATTGTATGTTTGCTTTAACTTTCCGCTAAATCTTAAAACTTTTCTATCTTATTTTATATATAGTGTGTGTGTGTGTGTGTGTCTATGTCTGTGGGCGTGTGCCTGTGTGTGTGTGTTTGTGTTTGTGTCTGTGTGTGTGTGTTTGTGTCTATGTCTGTGGGCGTGTGCCTGCCCGTTTGTGTGTTTGTGTGTGTGTGTGTGTGTGCGTGTGTGTCTGTGTGTGTGTGTGTGTGTCTCTGTGCGTGATGTCTCCCCTGACCCCTGACCTGGCTCTCCAGGCACATCTGTCCGCTGACGCTGGCGGCCGTCCTCTCCTGCTGGTCCCTCTGCTGCCTCAGGCCGGCCTGCTGCTCCTCCAGACGGCTCTCCAGGGCGGCCAGCTCCGCCTGCCGGGCCACAGCGCTGCGCTATCAACCCACCCCCTCGCTCTGCACCTCCAGCCGGTTGTGAGGCGAGCGTTCTGCCGCCGATGGGCTGCCGTGCATCACCCAGTGGGGGGGCTACACACTGGTGGGGGTTAGTGAGGTCCCCCCCCCCCCCCGTCACTGTAAAGCGTCTTTGAGTGACCAAAAAAAAGCGCTATATAAATCCTATCAATTATTAATTATTATTAAACTAAATCGACAAGGCTGTGTCCGTACAGACACCGCTAGGTGGATCAGTGTTTCCCAAACCTTTTCTGTAAATAGAACGAATTTGCATAAAGGAACATTCCTGACCATTCTCACTGCCTTACTACTTAACCGTGATCTGAACAACTTGGTTACCATGGATACCACCCTTACCATGTCAACACCATCCCACTCCTTGGTGACCTCCTCCTCGTCCTCCTTCTGCTGTACCGCCTCCTTCTGCTCCTCATCCTTCTGCTCCTCCTTCTGCTCCTCCTCCTTCTGGTCACCTGGGCGGGCCGAAGAGGCCGGGGGCGGTTCCTCTGTTTCTGTGACCTCATCAGCCTCTTCCTGTTCAGGCTCCTCCTCCTCAGACACCTGGATGAAGCTCTCTGCTAGAGAAACAAAACCATGAACACCCAGCAGTACTCTGAGTACATGATGAACACCCAGCAGTACTCTGAGTACATGATGAACACCCAGCAGTACTCTGAGTACACGATGAACACCCAGCAGTACTCTGAGTACATGATGAACACCCAGCAGTACTCTGAGTACATGATGAACACCCAGCAGTACTCTGAGTACACGATGAACACCCAGCAGTACTCTGAGTACACGATGAACACCCAGCAGTACTCTGAGTACACGATGAACACCCAGCAGTACTCTGAGTACTTGATGAACACCCAGCAGTACTCTGAGTACACGATGAACACCCAGCAGTACTCTGAGTACACGATGAACACCCAGCAGTACTCTGAGTACATGATGAACACCCAGCAGTACTCTGAGTACTTGATGAACACCCAGCAGTACTCTGAGTACATGATGAACACCCAGCAGTACTCTGATAAAAATAATAAAGAACACATTATTACAAGACTAACTTACCTTCTGAATCACTCCCATCATCCATCACACCTTCATCCTCCTCCTCCTCCTCCAACACCACCACATCTCCCTCCTCCTGCTTCTTCTCCTTTTCCTCCTCATCCAACACCACCACATCTCCCTCCTGCTTCTTCTCCTTCTCCTCCTCCTCCAACACCACCACATCTCCCTCCTCCTGCTTCTTCTCCTTCTCCTCCTCATCCAACACCACCACATCTCCCTCCTTCTCCTCCTCCAACACCACCACATCTCCCTCCTCATCCTCCTTCTCCTCGTTTATCTTGGCGGGTTCTGGAAGTTTCTCTCCTGGCTTCAACCGGTCTGACGTCTCCTCTGCAGTCCTCCTCCCTCCCTGATGGTTCACCTCCTCTCTGATCACCTCCTCCACCTCCTCCACCTCCTCCTCTGAACTGCTGTCCAGCAAACCACCTGATAGGACAACCCCACGGCTGTTCTGATTGGCCGGAATAGTCATACCGGGCCGGCTATTGGCTGTTGCGCTGCCGTCTGGCTGTGGTGGGGATGCAGTGGGGAGCTGTGGTGGTGGTGGTGTTGCGGAGGGGACCTGTAGTGGTGGAGGTGGTGGTGGTGTTGGGAGCGGTGGTGGTGGTGGTGATGTTGCGGTGGGGAACGGACCTGCCCCCTCCCCCTCCCCCTCCCCCTCCCCAGCCAGCGCTCGCTGGATGGCCAGAGCTGTGCGTGGCGAGATGCTCCTGCTCCTCCTCCTTCCTGCTAACTGCTCCTCCTGCTCCTCCTCCTCGGAGCCGCTCTCCATGGCCGCCCGGATGGCCCGCAGCGTGCGAGGGGAGGGGGGGAGGGCGTTGGGAGTGGGGGCCGAAGACGAAGATGAGGCTTGCTCCTCTTCCTCCTCCTCCTCCTCCTCCTCCTCACAGACGGTGCTCCACAGCGGCCGGGGTCGGCCCGCCCTGGGTCTCCGGGCCCCTGACAGCGGGCCCCCCGACCAGGGGAGAGCTGCAGGCTGGTTCTCAGGGGCCTTCGCCTTCTTCTGGGTACCTGGAGCCCAGAGAACACACCGGGTCAAATGCTGGTCTGGTCTGGTCTGGGTTAGGGTCTGGTCTGGTCTGGTCTGGTCTGGTCTGGTCTGGTCTGGGTTAGGGTCTGGTCTGGTCTGGTCTGGTCTGGTTTGGTTTGGTCTGGTCTGGGTTAGGGTCTGGTCTGGTCTGGTCTGGGTTAGGGTCTGGTCTGGTCTGGTCTGGTCTGAGTTAGGGTCTGGTCTGGTCTGTCTGGGTTAGGGTCTGGTCTGGGTTAGGGTCTGGTCTGGGCTAGTCTGTCTGGGTTTAGGGTGTAGTTAGGGTGGAGTGTGTGCATTTAGTGAGAATGTAGTGGGAGGAGCCAGTAGTGGGTGGAGTCAGTACCTTTAATGAGGATGTAGTGGGCGGAGTCAGTACCTTTAATGAGGATGTAGTGGGTGGCGTCAATACCTTTAATGAGGATGTAGTGGGCGGAGTCAGTACCTTTAATGAGGATGTAGTGGGTGGCGTCCTCAGAGAGCAGCCTGCGGGTCTCCACCGTCTGGTCCTGGTTGTGATGGTCCTGGTCTCCGTAGAGCTGTGGCCCCGCCCCCGCGCTGTTGTGGTTCATCTCCCGCTCCACCTCCACCAGGCGATGGTTCAGATGTTTCCTCTGCAGGAGACCTTCCAGCTGGTACTGGGAGAAGTCTCTAGAACACTGGACACACCATGTTACACACCATGTTGCACACCATGTTACACACCATGTTACACACCATGTTACACACCATGTAACACACACCATGTAGCACATCATGTGACTTACCATGTAACACACAATGTAACACACCATGTAGCACATCATGTAAAATACCGTGTAACATACCATGATGTATGTGTGTTTGTGTGTGTGTACCTCTGGGTGTGTTTGTTTGTGTACCTTGCCTGTGTGTGTGTGTGTGTGTGTGTGTGTGTGTGTGTGTGTGTGTGTGTGTGTGTGTGTGTGTGTGTGTGTGTGTGTGTGTGTGTGTGTGTGTGTGTGTGTGTGTGTGTGTGTGTGTGTGTACCTCAGGGGGGGGTTGGTACATGGTTCTGCGTCTCTTGCTGAACTCCTTCATGTCTTTGAGGATTTGGTGTCTGACCTCCAGAGGAAGAAGGCTGAACTCCTCCCCGTTGATATCCACCGAGTTCGGATCACCGTACATCTCTCCCTAACACACATACACACGCACACACATACACACATACACACATACACACGCACACACACGCACACCACAGTTAGGGCTTGTAACGGCTCATCACACTCACACCTGGTGGTATAATATGTCCCCTTTAAAGGTAAAGGGTAGACTTGATACATGTGATGGTTAAGATTCAGGGTTAGGGTTAAGGGTTAAGGGCAGACCTGATACATGTGATGGCTTTCCGTTTTATGATCTCCAGATCTCTCTTCGTCTTCTGATTCTTCTTCTCCAGAGCTGCAGAGAGCAGAGACACGTGTTAACTTATATCACATACACAAACACACGCACACACACACACACACACACATGTTGATTTATACACACACACACCTGCTCTCCTTATCCACAGCTGGTAGAGCGGGAAGAATGTAGATGTCCTCCTCATCTTTCCTCACACTGGACAGACTCAGGGCTGGCTCTTCACTAGAGAGAAAGACACACACACACATACAGTGAGTGAGTGAGTGAGTGAGTGAGAGAGAGTGTGAGTGAGTGAGTGAGTGTGAGAGAGAGACCTGTGTTCTCCGAGAACAGCCTGAATGGCTCTGCGTTTGAGGAACGTCTTGAGGAGTTTCTCGTTGGTCTGTTTGGACTCTCTGGTCAGCTCCTCCCTCCTCTGTCTCCTCACGGCCTAGGACGACAGAACACACACACACACACACACACACACACACACACACACACACACACACACACACACACACACACACACACACACACACACACACACACACACACACACACACACACACACACACATCCAGGACGAAGCCTAGAACGTTAGGACATCACAACACACCTGTACACTCTCTGTCACATCACACACACACCCTGTTCACAGGACAGTAGATGTACATGCTGCAGCTAGAGGCGGTAGCTACATGCTACAGCTACATGTCGTAGCTTCCTTCTGTACGTCGTAGCCACATGCTACCACCAGACATACCAGCGTCTGCTTCTTGAGCAGCGGCGCGTCCCCGTCGAACACGAACACGGGCCGCACGCGGAAGTAGAGCAGCTTGCAGACGCGGTGGAACAGAGTGAGCAGGTGAGCGTTCTGAACACTGCTCCCGTCTCGAGCGCGCACGCCCTTCACCGCCTGGTTCAGCCAGATGCTGACGTCTGGACGGCTGGTTAAGAGTATAACACACACACACACACACACACACACACACACACACACTGCACTACCTAAAGACCTCTCTGTACTGTACCTGTCTTATACTGGAATGATGTTATGATGAGTGACTATTGCACTACTAAAAGACACTACTGCACTAGTTTCAAACAGTGCATCTGTATATATTTGTTGTATTATATATATTGAATGACACACACACACACACACACACACACACACACACACACACACACACACACACACACACACACACACACACACACACACACACACACACACACACACACACACACACACACACACACACACACACACACACACACACACACACACACACACACACACAAAAGAGGATACCGACAGCCAGGATCTTTCCCTCCAGACTCTCCGGATTGATTGGTCTTCCTGAACTCTCCAGCAACTTCCACAGTCCGTGGACTCCCATGATCTACTCCTGAGACTCCTTTATTTTGCTCTCATTAAAAAAAACTGTAAATTCTCTCTCTATATATAATTATATATATTTATATAATTGAACACTCAACCAAGAGAGAACGTTCAGCGGTGCAGCTGAATGCCGGTCCGCAGTGTTTACAATATGTTCGTTCCGTGTGTGTGTTGTGAGGTCGGGGACATTTGACGGTTACACCGCCGGCAGCCCCGCGTTCCCAGATCAGAGGACGAACCTCCGGTCCCGTTCAGGGAGGCTGTGGTTCAGAACCGGATCTGATCCTGTATCTGGGGGCGTCCTCCGACGGAACAGAAGCCGGAAGCCACCAGCCAGCCGCCAACAATATCCGGTCCGGATAACATGGAATCAAACAGAGAGGGAAGTTTACTGGAATAAAATAAAACGTTCTGGTCGGTAAGTAAAGAGTTTAATACACGTAATGTGTTGTACTGCGATATTAGTACGTGATGCGTGATGTCATAATGATGGTATTTACAAAACTAGCCTGTAGCGACATGATGTCATATGGTATTTACAACACTGTTGTTTGTATGGAGCTAACCTTATAATGATATATAGTGACAATGATAATATAATGATGAATGGATGAATATGTGATCATTAACAACACCAACAACACTGTTTGTTGTTGCTACATGATGTCATTGTTAGTCATTAGTGCAGGGAAGACAGATACAAACATTCAATTGTTCCCTTGTCCATATCACTGCTGAATCAGCACAGGAATGCAAAGACCTTTTAACCCCATATTATTTATGGCCTGGACCTGGAAAGATTTCCGTGCAAACGGGCAATAAAGTATTATCCTATCTTATCTTACAAAAGAAATGTCTACGTTTGTGTTTACTGTTGTCTCTGTTCCCTGTCTGTCTCTCCCCTGTCTGTCTCTCCCCTGTCTGGCTCTCCTCTGTCTGTCTCTCCTCTGTCTGTCTGTCTCTCCTCTGTCTGTCTCTCCGTTGTCTGGCAGTAAAATGTTTTGCTGTTTTTAAAGTGAGACTCAAACATTGATTTGTCTCAACACTATATGAATGATTTGGACTTTGACAAAGAAACGTGTATAGATATATCTGATACAATCCATTTTTGAATCCTCCTTTAACCTCAAACTGTTACAGTTTTAATCTATTAATCCAATCATCTGAATGGGTTACTGAACCCCTTCAAAAACGATTTGGTTTCCTATTTAAACTATGTCGTTTTCTATTCAAACATTAGTTTCACCTGAAAACTTTATGGTTTCTATTAAAAGTATTGCTTTATACTGAAACCAAAAAATGGTTTATGTATGAATGTGTTTCTCTGTATTCCTGATTGTAGGTGAAACTGGTTTGAAACTCGGACCCCTGACCCCTGACCCCTGTAACCATGACCACCACTGGGGGTGTGAGAGGTGTGTGTACTACATTGTAGTTTTTATTGCTTGGGTTTCATCCCTAGTAACTAATGTACTTTCTAATCAACCGGGGATCCAGTTGTTAATTCACTCATTATCTAATTAATTTAAACATTTGCATACACACTGTGGCTGTAATAAAGACCAGCTGTAACGATGATTAAGGACCGACGGTAACGATGATTAAGGCCGACTCAAGCTGTGATGAAAGGGCAGAATGGAGCTTTGCTAAGGACAGGTGATATAGTGTGTGTGTGTGTGTGTGTGTGTGTGTGTGTGTGTGTGTGTGTGTGTGTGTGTGTGTGTGTGTGTGTGTGTGTGTGTGTGTGTGTGTGTGTGTGTGTGTGTGTGTGTGTGTGTCTAGGTCGAGCCCATGTCCTGGTCCGAGGCCCCGGCGATGGCATGGAGACGGACAAGCAGGTGGCCGGTCTGGAGGTCGCCACGGAGCGCGTGGCCACGCCCCCTCCTGTAGCCACTCCCCCGCCCGTGGAGACGCCGGTGCTGAAGCCGGCCGGCTCCCCGCGCCCCGCCCCCCCCCCACCACCGGGGGTGCTCCACCTGGGCCAGGTGGGCCGGGCTGCGTGCGCCGAGGTGGAGGTGGTGAGGATCTTGGTTCCCAGAAGCGCCATCAGCCACAACTGCCGCGTGGCCCCGCCCCCGGAGGGGTCGGAGGACCGGAGCTCCCCCTCCCCGCCCCCCCCGCCGCCGCCGGACGACCGCAGCGCCGCCGAGGAGAAGCTGAAGAACTCGGAACGCCGCCTGCTTCAGGAGAAGGAGGGGCTGATTAACCAGCTCAGAGTACAGACTGAGGTAACCAGCGCTAACTAACTAGTGCTAACTCCCTTCCACTAACTCATGTGGGATCGAGCCGTCCTACTTTGTTAAAGCTGAACTTCTGGGGAGAAAGTCACTCTCACGTGTAGAAGAAGCTTTCAGGAGGAGAATTGTAGAAGTGTTTTTCTACATTGGAAGTTGATTTTGAAACCGTTACAGACACTCTTCTACAGTTTATGGAGTTTACTGCGGCTGGCCTGTGTCTGCCATCAGACTTAAGATATGAATCTAAATTCTGATTTGTAAGACTGACCACAAATCATTAACTAACTAGTACTAAATAATCATCACTACCACAAACGAAATCTCACTGAGCAGCACTTACCAGGGCAAGGAGGGGCTTACAAAGCAGCTCATAGAACATTCAGTGTTAACTAGCACTAACCATCTCTAACTAACTCTCACTCACTACTACCACGACTAACCAGGACAAGTGTGAACAACCAGATCAGAGTGCAGACATAGGTACGGTTTATCTAACTCCTACTAGCTGTAACTACATCCTACTCTTCTTAACTCTTAACTACATCGATCTAGCTACAACTAACCAACCAGCTCTTCCTGCTGCTCTCTGCGGTCCTCCAGGTGAACCGTGAGCTGAAGCGCCTCCTGGTGGCCTCTGTCGGGGACGACCTGCAGTACCAGTTTGAGCGGGCGTCGCGGGAGAAGAACCACCTGGTGCTGGAGAACGAGGCGCTGACGGCCGCCCTGAGGAGCACCGCCGAGCAGCTGGAGAGGATGAGCATCCAGGGAGACGTGTGGAGGAGCAAGTTCCTGGCCTCCAGGTCTCTCATTGGTCCAGAATAGTTTACATAGGTGACGTGTGTGTGTGTGTGTGTGCTGTTGGTTTAATGACACGCGTTGCACACTGTGTGTGTGTGTGTGTGTGTGTGTGTGTGTGTGTGTGTGTGTGTGTGTGTGTGTGTGTGTGTGTGTGTGTGTGTGTGTGTGTGTGCGTGTGTGTGTGT
This sequence comes from Micromesistius poutassou, assembly GCF_964030765.1. Lineage (NCBI taxonomy): Eukaryota > Metazoa > Chordata > Actinopteri > Gadiformes > Gadidae > Micromesistius > Micromesistius poutassou. The sequence goes on along the minus strand of NC_140282.1, from coordinate 802,987 downwards.
GTGTGTGTGTGTGTGTGTGTTCAGGGTGATGGCGGATGAGCTGACCAATAGCAGAGCAGCGCTGCAGCGGCAGAACCGAGAGGCCCAGGGAGCGATCCAGGACCTGCTGTCAGAGAGGGACGACTTCTCCAGGGGCATGGTGCTCACACACGGGTACACAGCGCTGCTATAGCTCTATCTAACTATCTATCTATCTATCTATATCTACCTATAACTGTTTCTACCTGTCCCCCCATACTCTACACCTCTATATCATGTATGTGATTGTATGTCTTGAATATTATTTTATGATATAATGTATGTTATGGTATGTCTTGTATATAATTTCTTTATTATATAATGTATATCATACTATGTCTTGAATATTATGTCTTTATGATATAATGTATGTTATGGTATGTCTTGTATATTATCCATCTGTTATATATTCTGAATGTATGTTATGGTAATACTATGTCTTGTATATAATTTCTTTATGATATAATGTATGTTATTGTATGTCTTGTATATTATTTGTGTTTATGATATAATGTATGTTATTGTATGTCTTGTATATTATCCATCTGTTATATATTCTGGATGTATGTTACGGTACCGCAGGTGTATATTATTAATGTTATATATTCTGAACGTATGTTACGGTACCGCAGGTGTATATTATTAATGTTATATATTCTGAATGTATGTTATGGTAATACTATGTCTTGTATATAATTTCTTTATGATATAATGTATGTTATGGTATGTCTTGTATATTATTAATGTTATATATTCTGAACGTATGTTACGGTACCGCAGGTGTCTGGAGGAGCTGCTGGTGTCCCTGCAGTGGGGCCGGCAGCAGACCTACTACCCCAGCACCCAGGGCCTCACCGTGGGGGAGCTGGCCTCAGCCAACCAGAAGCTGGCCCTCTCCATCAGTGGCCACCTGCTGGGCAACGTGGGCAAGAGCAGCGCGGCGGGCAGCACCGCCCACATCTGCAACACGCCCGCCGAGAAGATGGCTGAGAAGGTCATTTGGCATCTATTTATGATACGTGTATATATATATATTGTTCTAGTCTGGACAAGGTAGACATGAAAACTGTTTTGAAAGCACTGACCATGTCTACGGTTGTTGCGTTGCTGTCAAGTCCTACAAACAGCAGCTGAACACCTTATGTCACCGTGTGTCTCTTCAACAGGGGCTAGGGCTGTGCTGTAGGATCTCTGCATATTTATCAACGCACACTTCCCTGTCTGTTTTCCTTTTAGTTTTGGCCACTTTATACTATATACTATACTATATTTTTATCCTCACAAGCAGTTCCACTCCCTCTGTCTGAACAAAAAGGTCTCCCCTTGTGACATGGTCATAATGTTTGGCCTGGATCACTTCATGTTGTTCCTCGTTAGGCTCGTTAGGCTGCTCATGGCTCAGTGGTGCCGGGCTGGCGGGCGGAGAGAGAAGGTTGTGATTCCCATGGTTGGGATATACAACCGCTGTTTTAAATGAGAGTGGCTGTCGCCTACATATTGCTAATAAACTCTCTTTATATCCATAGCTAGGACACACAATGACATGTCACTGTATGCCTGAAAATGACATTGTAGCATTTTTGACGTTTCATTGTTGACAGAGAAACTTTTTTCTCTGTCCGCCACAAAGTTAACACAAATCAGCAACTCCCCACGGTAGGTCCACACTGAACCTGCTCCTCCTCCTCCTCCTCCTCCTCGTAGGTGTTGAAGACCCTGGCTCCGGTCCCCTCCCCGAGCAGTGAAGAGGAGCCCTCCTTCTCTGACTCCGCCCCCACCAGCTTCCTGGCCAATCAGAAGAGCATCGGGAGGTTCCATCCGTACACGCGCTACGAGAACATCACGTTTAACTGCTGCGAGCGGTGCTCCGGAGACATCATCGTGCTCTAGTCCCCTGGCCTCCCCGGTGGACCGTTCCAGAGGCCACATTCAGAATGCAGCAATGAACTCTGGGAACTGTGGTTTTACTGGGTGATGTGTGGAAAGGCAGAGTGTCCTGAGCCCTATTTATTAACTGGTCACCTCCGTAAATATCATGTTACTATGATGGTCGTTAAGTTCCAGCATTTTATAAACATTTTTTTTTATTTCCATCCTGGTCAAGATCGCTGGTCTATTTTAACTGGCCGCAGTGTAGTACTGTGTTGAAAACACTTTTGTTACCTACCAGGGAAACATAAAAAGAGCATAGAAAATCGAATTGGTCATATTCAAATTAATCAATTTATGCCTTGCTGTGTTATATTTAACACAGCTTCTGCTGTGTTATATTTAACACAGCAAGGCAATACAAATGTGAAAGAAATGTGCTTATGCTACATATTTGTATTGCCTTTTTTCCAGTATTTTTAATAATGAGGAACGTGTGCATTTCTTTCATTCGCTTTTTCTTCTCTTGGAGGTCAGGACGGAGATCCTGTCGCTCAACTTGAATCTCAAACCGTCTTCCAGACGACTATGGTACCACCGCTTGTGTGCTTATGCAGTATTTTTTATTTATGACAGCTTTATTTGCATTTCAAACGTAAGGTTCAAAGGTGTGTGTGTAGGCTTAGGCCAGATGTTGTATGATACATATTGAGGTTTGTCTTCAGGTAACTTATTGGAACTTCATTTGAGTGATCCTGCACCAACAGTATTGTATACTTTGATCTGCTAATGTTTTACTCGATGATTAGTATCCGATTTGGTTTCAAACCACAATAAACCAGGTTTATATACTTTTATATCCTCTGTTTATTTGTGATATACTACACCATGGGCAAACTCTACCATTTGTCTTTTACATTCATGTTCAAATAGCGCTTCATTCACAACATGTTCCTACTGGATGTCCTCTCAGCCTGGCACCAGTGTTCATATCGTTACATAATGTTGATTTATAATTCCACCCAGCAGTGCATAGATTGTTTTATTCAAAATGGATTTTGTTCACAACAAGCTTGGAACTAGAAGACCATCCTCAGTTCAGCATCGAACAAACGTTCTAGAACAGAGTGAGGGACAGTAGAACAGACGGGGAACACTAATGTCCAGGTCTACGACCAACTCTACGGTCTTTAGTCCTGCTGATACCACGGTGTCCGCGTCTTGTCGCTCCTCCTACTGTCCTCCGTCTTGCCGTTCTGGGTGGATCGTATCCTGGTAACAGGCGCTTTATACTCTCTCTCCCAGGCCGGCCCCACCCCCTTGCCGGGTCCCCCCCGGTCCTGACCACCTCTCCCCGCACCCCAAGGCTCCCGAGCAGAACCCTGGCGGTCCCTCTGGGGGTACCTGTCGCTCTGGGGGTACCTGTCGCTCTGGGGGTACCTGTCTCCACCGTCCCTCTGGAGGTACCTGTCGCTCTGGGGGTACCTGTCTCTCTGGGGGAACCTGTCTCCCCTGGCCGCGGCGCCGCCCCATTCGCTCTGCTTTTTCTCCGGGTAGAACCCGTCGTGTTTCCTCTTGGGGACGAAGGCCAGGGCCTGCTCCCAGCTGCCCGTGTCCTTGATGGCCAGCAGGATGCGCATCATCTGGTCCAGCGTCAGGGTCTTGGCCCCGATCTCCCAGCGGAGGAACTGGTCCAGGGGCAGGCGCGCCGTGGCCATCTGCAGCCGCTTAGCGGCGGCGAAGGACCGTCCCGATTGGACGGAGCGGTCCACCATCGCGCCGACCACGTACACCTTGGACGGGTCGAAGGTCCGCAGGACGTTGGGGGAGTCGGCGGTGAGGTAGACGAGCTGCTCCAGTGGAAACACGTCCACGTGGCGCCGCGGGGTCTCTGTGATGAGGAGGCGGTCCCAGGCGTCCTCGCCGTAGCGCTTGACCAGCTGCTGCCGGTAGCCCCCGTCCGGCTGCAGGTTACAGAGGTGGAGGTGGAAGGGCTCCGGGGCCCGGCGGTTGGAACTCTCCACCTCCAGCATCTGGGTCACCGAGTTGGTCAACTCCTGCGGGGTCATGTGCGCCTCGTAGCTCATGTCGAACACCAGCGGCTGACCGAAGCGCATGGCCTGGGCGCCGCTCCAGCCCAGCAGCCGGTCCAGCCAGTGGTCGCGGTACTGCATCAGGAACGAGTTCTTCAGGGGCGGTCGGTTCTCCAGGGTCTCGGGGAACTCGGCCAATCGCTGCTCCCGCTCGGCCCTCTTCTTCTCTTGCTTCTGCTTGCTCTTCATCTTGTGTCCCTCCCGGATGGCAAGGAATTTTAGGTACTTCTTCTTGGAAGACTTGGTTGTGAGTTCTGATAACGTCCGGACATCCTGGTCGGTTATCTGGTCTGGGACCAGCTTCCCCGCCTGGCGCCACATGGAGACCAGCTCCCGGGTCGCCGCCAGTACGCAGCCGCTCGGAGGATCAGTCGAGTCCCCTTTCTTCACCTGCTCTCCAGCGTCCGCGATGCTTTCGTCCGCTGCTGTCTGGGACCTCATCACAGTCTTCCACAAGTCCAGATCTATTTTGTCCCCGTGGTCCGGCTGGCTCGCGTCTGTCCTCAGTGAACAGCCAGAGCCGAAGCTGCGGGCAGAGCAGACGTGTCCGGCGGGGAAGGTCCCACTGGACAAAGGTCGAGTCCCAGAACCGCTCCACAGCCTCCATAACCCAACAGATCCCCGTCTGGAGAACAGTCGCATCATTTCTAATAGCGCTGATTGGCTGCTCTGTCTACAGAGATGAACACATCCTCTTAACGATCATTAATGAAATCAACCTGACATCTCTCCCAGCGTCGCACACCAGCCTGGTTCCACGCCACGTTTTATTTATGATAGTAAGATGAGATCCGAACGCTGTGCAGATTGACAGGAGGTCACGTTGTCGCCTGGAGTCACACTCCGTCTGTCCGCAGGACCGGGAAACAACGAGTCACGAAGGTTCCGTATAGCGTGGTGACAGTTCTACGATTACTACGAGTGAACGGAATTTTTCCTATTCTATAAATATGTTTTTTATCGTATTATTATAAGGTTGTTGAAAGTATTTTCTTATTAATTTATTTGGTGTTATTTTATTTGTACTATCTATTTATTTTCTAACGGAACTGTTTCAAGGAACAACTTTATAAGGCGCTGCACATGCGGTGACGGTGCCGTGTTTCCGTCTCCGACCAAAACAAGGAGGCGGGTCTTCTCCTCCCCCTCGTCCCTCCGTCGTTCTCCGCTCGCTCCCCGCCGCTCGTTCCTCAGCATCATGAGTTTGTTTCTGCCCAAGCTGTGCACTAAGGTGGAGGTGGACGGGGCGGTGAAAGGCGTCGCCGAGAAGGTTCTGGTGCTGCGCTTCGGGAGAGACGAGGACTCCTCGTGCCTCCAGCTGGACGAGATTGTGAGGAGGATGATTATGATTATGATGCACATTTATGGTTGATCAATATAACATGTAACTCGGTGGAAATCATTATATACTGTTTAGTAATTAATCAGAAACTTACTTGAGTTCTATCACCTCCTTGAACTGTACATAATTCACTGTAAACCTCAAACTGTATAGAAAACATATTTACTCGTCAGTCAGGGGTGCGACAGCAGAGAGACAGGTCATTAAGGAGCAGGTAGGGGTTAGACAGTACAGAGACAGGTCATTAAGGAGCAGGTAGGGGTTAGACAGTACAGAGACAGGTCATTAAGGAGCAGGTAGGGGTTAGACAGTACAGAGACAGGTCATTAAGGAGCAGGTAGGGGTTAGACAGTACAGAGACAGGTCATTAAGGAGCAGGTAGGGGTTAGACAGTACAGAGACAGGTCATTAAGGAGCAGGTAGGGGTTAGACAGTACAGAGACAGGTCATTAAGGAGCAGGTAGGGGTTAGACAGTACAGAGACAGGTCATTAAGGAGCAGGTAGGGGTTAGACGGTACAGAGACGGGTCATTAAGGAGCAGGTAGGGGTTAGACAGTACAGAGACAGGTCATTAAGGAGCAGGTAGGGGTGAGACAGTACAGAGACAGGTCATTAAGGAGCAGGTAGGGGTTAGACAGTACAGAGACAGGTCATTAAGGAGCAGGTAGGGGTTAGACAGTACAGAGACAGGTCATTAAGGAGCAGGTAGGGGTTAGACAGTACAGAGACAGGTTATTAAGGAGCAGGTAGGCTGACAACATTGGAATTCAAACCCAGCAACTTGCGGCTGGGAATCACCTAACTCACTCCACTACTCTTCTCTCATATGATAGGGTTAGGGTAGCAGTATATTCTATAGAACTCTGTATTCATGTCATCATTCCTGGCGTCCACTCACTCCTAGCTGTCTAAGACGGCGCACAGCCTGAGCAACATGGCCTCCGTATACACGGTGGACGTGGACCGAGTCCCCGTCTACACCCGCTACTTCGACATCAGCTACATCCCCTCCACCGTCTTCTTCTTCAACGGACAGCATATGAAGGTGGATTACGGGTGAGTGTTCGTATTTATTGTAGATTCTAATAACCGTTTTGTTTCTTGACTCAACCGGTTCTTTGAGCTGAATATCTGCTTTTTTTTTTTTTTTTAATCTTTTGAACGTCCAGATCTCCGGACCACACCAAGTTTGTGGGCAGCTTCAAGACCAAGCAGGACTTCATGGACCTCGTGGAGGTCATCTACCGAGGGGCGATGCGGGGCAAGATGATGGTCAAGAGTCCGATTGACCCCCAGAACGTCCCCAAGTTTGACCTCCTGTACCACGGGATATAACCCCCATGACCTCTGACCTCTGACCTCCAGGGCTAAGCCGCACCACATGGGCAGAACTCGTTTGTCATTGGAGGAGAAAGAACTTTGAACTCTGAACTCTCCTGACTTTGAACCCTCAGAAGACTTTGAACTCTGTCGCCATGGAAACTGTTGATGGGGTTTTGATGAAAACTAATGTTGCACTCACACAAAGTTATTCTGGTCTTTTTTTATGGTGATTTTGAATTGTTATTATAGTATACAGCTTAAATATACATGTTTACAAAAGTTGTTATGATTTTTTTTGTGTAATATTACTATAGATCGAAACATATATTATAGATATATTATCCTTGTTTGAAAGGGTACATAAATGCTAGTATTTATGTTCCAGTATGATCTGGAGACAGTGCAGTATCTGGTGGAGCCAGAGGGTGGCGCTGTTTCACTCAACACGTACTAGAGCCATAGATGTCATTCTGTTCTGGGGGAACCTTTATGGCCGGAACGTTTGTCATGTACCTTGAAGCGAGGCGGACCCTCGTAGGAAGCGCACGGGCAGCGACCTTCTACAGCATGATTTAATAATATCAACTTTATCTTTCCTAAATTCTCTTTGTTGTTCGTTATAATATGTGACATAGTTGACAATGCTATGATAGAGGACTCTACGTTCATAGGACGGGTTTATTTCAGGTGAACAATGGTGTCGTTATTGAAGAACTCCATCAGCTGCTGGCGGACACACGGATTACAAGGTAGGAATATATCAAGTATAATATATCAAGTATAATATATCAAGTATTATATTTAATGATCCTATTAAATATAATACATCCTATCAAATATAAGGCATCAAATCGATAAGTCAGTGAACGGTATCTCTGGTATTAAAGTGATGATAGATAAAAGAAAGGTGTATTTGTGCAATGCTGTTAGATCAGATAGTACCTTCATAATTATTAATAATCTTATATGTAAAGCGCTCTTGTATTTCTTCCAGGTTGTCTTCAGAGTCACATGAGGATCCTGTTTGCTGGAATTAAAACCTATGACGTTCCTCCGAACTACAGCGGTAATTTTATGTTTAATTTTAACTATTTGACATTTCCTTACTTCAACATGCAACATAATATGCATACCACAAGGATAGCGGGGGCAGAATAGAGGAGTTTGATCCTCGGGTCGCTCGGGACAGGTTCCTACCAAAAATCCCAATCAAGATGAAAATATATGTAAATCATTTTTTTGACATCTCTGTCCTCTTCAAAGCAATAAGACAGATCTGCCAAATTGGCTATCTGGCCTCATCTGGTCTGCAATAAACCTCTTTAACAACAAATAATTGTATTCTATAACCTTATTGAATCTGTAAAATTAGGGAAAACAAGGTATAACTATTATTACCCTCCATTTCAACACAGTCGAATGATAATTAATTAACTCATATTATTATATATATGTACATCTATATATATATTGATAGACAGACTGATAGACTGAGACGATTGAAACTATTTATTGACTCATCCACTCTATCAGAGATCCAGGCCATATATCTAGGGTTAACTGCTCAGTGTTTTACGTTATATTAATTTTTCTTCTTTATATTCGTATTCTTGTTATTTTGCCTTGGTTCTGTACTCTTACCTGTACCTCTCCTGTGTTTCATTCTCACTGCTGTTGTTGCTATGACATTTTAATATTCTTCTGGGATTAATAAAGGTCTATCTTTACTAACCGTATCTAAAACATTCAGTATTATAGTATGAATCGCTACAGAGTGTTGTTGATAAAAGCTTCTCTCTAACACTGCTGTGTCTGCTCCCTGAAGACGTGGTCCTGCCAGACAAACCCAAACTCAAGTTCCTCAACAAGGTCCCCAACTTCAAGAAGGCCAAGAAGGAGAAGAAGAAGCTGAGAGACATCCAGGGTCCGGCCCAGGCGGCCAACACCTTCACCGTGGGAAGCTACGCCATCGTGGTAGGTTCACCGTAGGAGCTATTATTTTGCGGTATGTTCACCACACACCTACTAGATGTGTGTTGTGTACAAATAAAGTTTAATCTGTGTTTTGGGGCGCTAACTTCTCTTTTTCAATTGACATGTTGTCCTCTTATTAATTCCATGTTTAATTCTCATTCACTGTAATACGTGTTATTGTGTGTACTCTACTAGTAGTAATGGTTAACACTGGGTGATGACGTCCACAGGCGCTGGGCGGTGGGTACATCCACTGGGGCCACATAGAGATGATCCGTCTGACCGTCAACCGCAAGATGGACGTCCGCACCACCTTCGCCAAGTGGCGCATCAACGCGCCCTACAAGCCAATCACGCGCAAGGGCCTGGGCCAGCGCATGGGCGGGGGCAAGGGCGCCATCGACCACTACGTCACGCCGGTGCGCTGCGGCCGGCTGATCGTGGAGGTGGGGGGCCGGGTGGAGCTGGGGGAGGTGGAGCCCATCCTCACCGAAGTGGCCAAGAAGCTGCCGTTCCCCGCCAGGGTAAGACGCACCACCGTCCACATGATCACATGATCGCCCTGGTCTGTAGTGCTAGTACTGACGTCAAATTATTACTGTGAACTCTTATTAGTACGTTTTAGTCATCTAATTATTACTATGAACTATTCATTAGTCTAAAGGAGTGGTGTGTTTTGGGTGTAGTAAAGGTGGGGTGTGTTTCAGGTGTAGCAAAGTGTTGTGTTTCAGGTGTAGTAACTCCGCTGGTGTATTAGTAAAGGGCGTTGTGTTTCTGGTGTAGTAAGGGCTGGTGTGCTTCGGGTGTAGTAACGCGGCTGGTGTAGTAACGCGGCTGGTGTAGTAAAGGGTGGTGTGCTGGTGTGCTTCAGGTGGTGAGCCGGGAGAGTCTGGCCGCCATGCAGGCAGCGCAGGAGGAGAAGGAGCAGAACAACCAGAACCCCTGGACCTTCCGGCGGGTGGTCCAGGGCAACATGCTGGGCATCAGGAAGGTCCTGAGCCCCCTGGACCTCCACAACCACGGCCGCTACACCGGGAAGTTCCACCTGCCGGGCCGGGTCTGACCTGATGGGATGTGTGGTGTTAGGGTTGATAGAGAACCACTGTGTGGAACCACTGTGTGGAACGTTGTCTCAGAAGATTAAATGTGTTTATAAGATCTCCCTCTCCCTCTTCATTTGAGATGTTGGTACAGATGTTGTCTTATGGTCATGTGGAGTTATTCATTGAACTTTAGGAATTAGAAAAACACCTCCAGCCGTAATAAATTAGAACAATAACTCCAGCCATAAATTATCAATAAGAACAATAACTCCAGCCATAAATTATCAACAAGAACTATAAGTCAAGCCATAAATAATCAATAAGAACAATATCTTGTTTGTGAACAACTGGAAGAATAACCAAAGCTATAAATAATGAAGAGAGAAATGTACATAATAAATGAACCAAAAAGCTTAATGTGACTTAATGTGACCTGAAAGACCAGTGTGGTCATACTAATTAACCTCATTAATGAGGTTTGGCTGTTCTTCTGAGAGCAGCTGTTCAGCTCCAGGGCGCCACCATCAGGTGAGAGGAAGACACGACAGACCAGCTCTTCTCATAGTACCAATGCCTTTATTTTCAGATGGATTTCCACTCGTCAGGGAAGAGATCAGAATGGGATTCTCTCCACACAGAAAATTGGCAGTTACAAAGGAGTAAAATGAAAAAGTAAAACAAGGTCAATATACAACATATAAAAAAAAAAATGACGCAGTGTGTAATACATTCTCTCTTTAGATGGCTGGAGTCCATAAGCATTCTCAGACATTCTGCTCCAACAACTCAACATAAGTTTGATATACGGATACTAACATAACAGTTTAACATAAATAGTTATGTTAAACCGATATTAACATAACAGTTTAACATACATGGTTATGTTTAACCGATATTAACATAACAGTTTAATTTTAAACTACACAAGTTTCTCTCCAGAAGAGAGGAACTAATAAAAGCAGAAATTATAATATCTTTCAAGATTTTCATTGATGACCGATAATGTTTGTGTTTGTGTCGAGATACTAAGACCTTGAATAACAGAAAGGTGTTGTAGGACCATGTGCAGCAGGTAGTGTTTGGTTTGGTTTGCACCATATAGTATATACACAGATCAGTATTTTACACTGTCGTTACTCAGTAGCTATCCCTAGCTAGGCTAACCCTAGCCGCGGAAGATGGCCTTGTGTCCAGCTTGTGATTGGCTCTTCCTGGAGCGGGTGTCTGGATGTGATTGGTAGGTTGAGAGAGAGGCGGGGCCGAGTAGTGCTGGCCCTGGTCACCTGGATGAAGCCACGCCCCCTGGCCCAGGTAAGGGCATAGCTTGGTAGGCACAAGGTTCAGGTTGGAGGCGGCAGACGGACACAATATTCATGTCGGTCTGCTTCCGTGTGCAACAAAGTTCTCCTGCAGAGACTGTACCAGCAGCTAATGCTGGTAGCTTATGGTAGCTGCGAACCAGGCAATGGTAGTAGCTAATGCTAACCGCTAACCAGGCAACTCAAACAGCTCATATCCCATCGTCCTGTGCAGCGGTTTAAAAGGAGCAGGACATTTGCTCACTGTTAAACTAGCTAACCAGTAGTTCACTTTTCATCTGCAAGCTTCTGAGTTACTGTTGACTAGTGAACTACTAGTTAACCAGAAGAAATGATAAAACTCGCAACTACCTTAATTACCATAAATATCTCAGTTTACCAGTAGTCCACTAGTAGCTCACTGTTAACTAGCAAACAAGTAGTTGACTACTAGTGAACTAGTAGTTAACGGTTATCTAGTCACCATGAGTATCCGGGGGGGGGGGGGGCAGTGCTGCAGCAGGAACTGGACCAGCTGATCTTCGCTTTTCGTCAGACGTTTTCCCGCCAACTTCTCCAACTTCAGGATTAATTTCCGAGTCATTCTCTGGTGTCCGGTACATCGCGGGGGTGGGGGTGGGGGGGGGGGCGATGTACCGGGGGAGGGCTGGGGGTCATTGGTGCGCGGCCAGCAGGGGGCAGGAGTGGGAGCGGATGTCGTTGTGTTTGTGGACGGCCCGGTCCAGGTCGAGCGTCTCTCCGTTCACCGTGACCTCCAGACACCCGCTGTAGGACGCCGTGACCGGGGTCGACACCAGCGGAACATCTGGAGGAGACACATCTGGTCAGTTGAACACTCCGTGTAGAGCAGGGTCACCTAGTCCCAACAGTCTGCACCTAGTTACCAGTATACAGGTGAGTTACCTGGTCCTCTCTACAGGTGAGTTACCTGGTCCTCTCTACAGGTGAGTTACCTGGTCCTCTCTACAGGTGAGTTACCTGGTCCTCTCTACAGGTGAGTTACCTGGTCCTCTCTACAGGTGAGTTACCTGGTCCTCTCTACAGGTGAGTTACCTGGTTCTCTATACAGGTGAGTTACCTGGTTCTCTATACAGGTGAGTTACCTGGTCCTCTCTACAGGTGAGTTACCTGGTCCTCTCTACCTGGTGGTCTCTACAGGTGAGTTACCTGGTCCTCTCTACCTGGTGGTCTCTACAGGTGAGTTAGCTACTATTCTCTACAGGTGAGTTACCTGGTAGCCCTCCTATAAAGGTGCTGGAGGGGGACTGTAGGTCGACTGGCTCTTGTGTCTCCTCGCTGCGTCCAAGCTGACCATCCACCCAGAGCAACGTCTGGTTGCCCGTGACGACCACGCGGATCACATGACCCTCACCGTCGCACAGTTGGGCGGGGGCACTGGCCACCACTGTGTTGCCCACGGACACCAGAATAAACTGAAAAACAACATGTTTTATTATAAACCTGTTACACAAATGATTATATTACGACAGAAGAGAGGTTTTTGGGGAGGATGTTTGAATGCAAGGTTTCTGGCGTGATCACCACCAACAACTCCCACCCAGTGCTCTGACCAGAGTAGAGAGTACTAGAGTACTAGAGTACTACTCTACTATCACTACTACACCAGTACTAGAGTACTACTCTACTACCACTACCACCCTGTTATTCTGAACAGAACCCTCCCAGGACCTACGTCTCTCCACTCCTCCATGGCCGGGTGGTAGTCGGCCAGGGAGACCGAGAAGGGAACGCTGTCCTGGTGAACCAGGGCGAACATCACGCCCATGGCCGAGGTGGGACGCACAGCCAGGTCCACACTCAGGTTCTGGTACTCTGGAGGAGAGAGGAGAGAGGAGGAGGAGAAAGAAGAGACTTGTTTATGAGGAAGCAAGAAAGGTGACCGAATACGATAAATGTGATGTGGAGCAGTGTGAGAAATACCCAGTGTCAATCCTAGCACTTCAGTGTTATGCTAAAGTCTCACGGAGACTCATTACAAGTGGCAGATACTGAGCTGGTCAGTTGTCACGGTTACTAAAATAAGACCCAATCGTTTAGAGAAAACAGGTGTACAATCCCGTGATTTTGCAAGACTCACACCAGTTTACCGTAGATGGGTATTTGTTAAATGTAAGGTGATGTATGTGTTAAATGTGGTACATTTGGCAAATCGGATAATGTGTTCAATGGGATAAATGTGTAAAAGAGGACACATTAAATGTGGAGTGTAAGGCAGCCGTAATAGATATTTATGTGTTGAATAATATCAGTGTGTTAATCATATCAGTGTGTTAATCATGTTAAATGTGGAGTGTAAAGGGGAATTTACACCGCAGGCGAGAGAGAGACGTGAGCGTAACGTAGGCGTATCAGTTCACACCACCGCCGTTTATTTCGCTGTATTTTCAAGATTCATCAGATAACATCATCACCGAGACGCTTCAGAAACGCTTGGAGGCAGAAGTGAAGCGTAACGTTAAGCTTTGGTCGGCCGTGAGACGGGCGTAGAACGCTGCCGGTGTGGATCAGTGCACCGGTCTGAATGGATTCTATCTCTGGCTGAACGTCGGACGTCTGACGGCCGACTGAAAGACGCGTCTAAAACGTCTGCGGTGTAAATTGGCCTTAAGGCAGCCGTAATAGATATTAATGTGTTGAATAATATCAGTGTGTTAATCAAACCAGTGTGTTAATCATACCAGTGTGTTAATCGTGTTAATCGTGGAGTGTAGGCGGCCGTAATAGATATTAATGTGTTAATAATATCAGTGTGTTAATCATACCAGTGTGTTAATCGTGTTAAAGGTGTGTATGGGTGTGTAGGAGGCGGTACCGTAGGAGATGTTGAAGAGGGAGAAGCCGAGGCCGGGGTAGAAGGAGCCCGGGTGCTCGGAGCCGAAGCACTGCATGTTCTCGTTGGAGCTGATGGTCTCCTGGATGGACGTGTCCTCACCCGTCAGCCAACGCCAGTCCTTCATACAGCCGTCCAGACGGGGGTTCACCTACACACACACACACACACGCGCACACGCACACACACACACACACACACAGACACACACACAATAAATAAACAAGATATTATTTATGGTTTATTTTGATTTGAGGGACAGATTCAGTTTACATAAACAAACTGAGAAGAGCTATCCAGTGTAAGTATCATAGTGCTTATAGTGGACGCTAATTTGCAACACCCGACCCTAGAAGGACTTTTGTGAAAAAAAAGAGATTAAAGGGGACATATTACACCACCAGGTGTGAGTGTCATTAGCCGTTATGAAAATCTGCCGCTTCTGACATCACAGGTGGGCGTGTCCACCTAGATGTGTGCTGGATAGATGTGTGCTGGATAGCAAACGTTGCTCATCTGTGATGTCAGAAGAGGCAGATTTTCAAAACGGCTTGTAACGGCTAATCACACTCACACCTGGTGTTATAATATGTCACCTTTAAAACAATGAGGTAAAAAGAAGTTAAACAGAGTACATATGACCGAGTTATACGCACGCACGCATGCACACACACACACACACACACACACACACACACACACACACACACACACACACACCTGGCTGAGGAGGCCGTCCTCCCTGAAGGGCACGCCGCCGACGGTCAGGTTGAGCTCGTGGACGCCCTTCCTCAGAGTGAAGAGGTCTCCGTTCACCGCGATCTTCATCACCGCCTCGCGGTCTATCTTGATCACCAGGCTCCGCCCCTGCTCCTCCACAGAGATCTACAGCATATAGATCAAATAGACGTGCTATTATTATTACTGTACATACACAATATGTACAGTAGTGATTGACCGATATATCGGCAGATTTTTGCGTTTTTTACGTGTATTGGCATCGGCCGATTTTTTCAGCCAAATTAATTTTTTATTTTATTTTTTTAATATTTTTTTCCCGGCATGATTTACAGACAGTTCAATAAATGTTCCTTTTTTAAATTGAGACTTGTAACATTTGTTATCATCATTGTGTCATTTTTATGATGTAAATTGAGGGAGCAAAAGCAGTATCGGCTCGAAAAATATCGGATCAAGAAAATCGGTATCGGCGTATCGGTCGTCGGCTAAGGCTGATGAAAAAAAAATCGGTATCAATCGGCCCTAAAAAAATCCATATGGGTCGATCCCTAATATACAGTATTATTAAAACTCTCTTCCGATTGGACATCCTTCCTGTCAATCATAACCACCAGGCTCTGCCCCTGCTCCTCGGCAGAGATCAGCTTATTGAACAGGGAGTGTACACAACATTTTTTTAAAACTATTTACAAAAGGAAAAGGTCAATGTATTCTGAATCGTCCCGACCTTCCTCCACTGGCCGTCGTTGACCAGCGGGCCGGTGCTCGTCACGCGGCTCACCGCCGCGTACTTCAGCTGCAGCTCCAACTTCCCGTGATGCATCGCCAGGACGATCCAGGAGCTGTTGTGGTGACCGCCCGCAAAGAAGATCACCCCTTCAGGGTCGTAGGTTCGAAGGTCAAACTCAGCAGAGAACCTGTGGAGACAAAGGAGAGAGTTAAACAGGAAGGAGAGAGTTAAACAGGAAGGAGAGAGTTAAACAGGAAGGAGAGAGTTAAACAGGAAGGAGAGAGTTAAACAGAAGGAAGAGAGTTAAACAGGAAGGAGAGTTAAACAGGAAGGAGAGAGTTAAACAGGAAGGAGAGAATTAAATGACAGGAAGGAGAGAGTTAAATGACAGGAAGGAGAGTTAAACAGGAAGGAGAGTTAAACAGGAAGGAGAGAGTTAAACAGGAAGGAGAGTTAAACAGGAATGAGAGTTAAATGACAGGAAGGAGAGAGTTAAACAGGAAGGAGAGAGTTAAACAGGAAGGAGAGAATTAAATGACAGGAAGGAGAGAGTTAAATGACAGGAAGGAGAGTTAAACAGGAAGGAGAGAGTTAAACAGGAAGGAGAGAGTTAAACAGGAAGGAGAGAGTTAAACAGGAAGGAGAAAGTTAAACAGGAAGGAGAGTTAAACAGGAAGTAGAGTTAAACAGGAAGGAGAGAGTTAAACAGGAAGGAGAGTTAAACAGGAAGGAGAGTTAAATGACAGGAAAGAGAGTTAAACAGGAAGGAAAGTTAAATGACAGGAAGGAGAGAGTTAAACAGGAAGGAGAGAGTTAAACAGGAAGGAGAGAGTTAAACAGGAAGGAGAGAGTTAAACAGGAAGGAGAGTTAAACAGGAAGGAGAGATTTAACAGGAAGGAGAGAGTTAAACAGGAAGGAGAGAGTTCTTGTAAGTCTAGATGTTAGGAGGTTCTAGATGTTAGGTTCTTGTATCTTTAGGTTCTTGTATGTGAGGAGGTTCTTTAGGTTCTTGTATGTGAGGAGGTTCTAGATGTTTCTGTACGTGAGGAGGTTCTTTAGGTTCTAGTATGTGAGGAGGTTCTTTAGGTTCTAGTATGTGAGGAGGTTCTTTAGGTTCTAGTATGTGAGGAGGTTCTTTAGGTTCTAGTATGTGAGGAGGTTCTTTAGGTTCTAGTATGTGAGGAGGTTCTTTAGGTTCTAGTATGTGAGGAGGTTCTTTAGGTTCTAGTATGTGAGGAGGTTCTTTAGGTTCTAGTATGTGAGGAGGTTCTTTAGGTTCTAGTATGTGAGGAGGTTCTTTAGGTTCTTGTACGTGAGGAGGTTCCTGTACCCCGTCTGGACGCGGCGTCTGAAGCGCAGCCGGACGACGGGGACGGCGCTGAACATGCGGCCGAGGTACAGCGAGCGACTGTTCCTCTTCAGGACCGGAGACAGACAGGGCGTGATGCGCTGCGGAACACAGAGGAACAACAACAGGGAGAACATCAGTACGGTCAGAGGCACACTCTGAAGGAACAAAGAAAACACAATGTTGAAGATGGACCAGGGCTTGTTGTTATTGTACCAAACCCAATAAGGTCAGTAATATTACACTATTTGTATCAGTAGTTTCCACTGGTTTATATCTTGATGTAACGTGGTTCCATCTGATGGTTACTCTCTGAAGGTCGTATGATGTAACGTGGTTCCATCTGAAGGTCACATGATGTAACGTGGTTCTATCTGATGGTTACTCTCTGAAGGTCACATGATGTAACGTGGTTCCATCTGAAGGTCACATGATGTAACGTGGTACTATCTGAAGGTAACACTCTGAAGGTTGTATGATGTAGTGTGGTTCTATCTGAAGGTCACATGATGTAGTGTGGTTCTATCTGAAGGTCACATGATGTAGTGTGGTTCTATCTGAAGGTTGTATGATGTAGTGTGGTTCTATCTGAAGGTTGTATGATGTAGTGTGGTTCTATCTGAAGGTTGCATAATGTAGTGTGGTTCTATCTGAAGGTCGTATGATGTAGTGTGGTTCTATCTGAAGGAGGAGGAGTGAGAGGAGGAGTAGATGAGTGAGTAGGAGGTGTAAACCGAGGGGTAAGAGGAGTAGAGGGACGTGTAGGAGGAGTAAAAAGGAGGCGTCAGGAGTAGAAGGAGTCGTGTTTCACCTTGCAGCTGCGGAGGTCTTGGCTGAGCTTCCTGCCCTGACGACCGTCACAGAAGCAGCGGAAACTACCGGGAGTGTTAAGACACTGCTCCACACACACACCCTGCACACACTCATCCACGTCTACACACACACACACACACACACACACACACACACACACTTGATTCAGAGTAGTATCATCAGTTTATCAGTCATAGGGTACCAAGTAGTTTGAGTACCTAAAAGGTTAAAGGTTAAGTATCTATAATGTCTAGTATCTTAGTTCCGGAAGATTTCCTGAATGGGATCAGGTTTGAATGGGAACAGGGATCGATATTGCGGGAATTCTACACCGGTCTTCTGCCTGCTCAAGACTCTAGTAACATTTCCGTTATGTGAATGAAAGCGGTCACATTGCCAGAGGGCTGCGTAAAGTGTTTTGTCCATCTAATGTAAGAGGCTTTCCCGTAGAGCGAGCAAACCAATCACAAGACTCGGATGATGTCCTGTTTGTAATTTAGTGTTTATGGTCACGGGCCAATGCTTTTCGAGGGATCTCTTTGTTTGCAAAAAAACACATTTTTTCAAGGAATGTCTGGACGCTTGAAACGGTGGTTTGTACACCGTGATATAAGATAAGATATAAGCTTTATAAGATAAGAGCTTCTATCAAAAGAAAACACTTCACTATTCTGGAGGATGGATAACCAGAAAAGGAAAAAGTTAATCGTAGCTTCAGTATATTACCAGCACTTTATTATTTTTAAGTAGAGGTTTTTTTAATAGAAGGAGGAGGGGGAGTGTGTTGAGTTGGTTCGTGAGGAAAGATGTCAGGGCACTGGTAGTAGAAAAAGAAAAAAGACCACCTATAAAAACATGCATTAGTACTTAGAGCTGTTTAGTGTACATAAGTACTTGTTAAAGGCTAGGTATATAGTCTGTGTACTGTTGAATGTAATCAGTGCAGGGTGGCAGCAGGGTCTGCTCCGTATCAACGTGTTTATGTTCAGTCCTAGTAGAGCTCGTCGTTAGCAGGCTGTTATTTACCTTCTTAAGGTCACAGTGGCTGCTCAGAGAAAAGCAAACTCTGCTTAGTAAATACACTGCACAGTAACAAGATGCTCTTAACTACTGCTTAGATTTCACACACGCAGACACTATATATATATATATATATATATCTGGCTTCACGACTATACTGTATTCCACTTAATGTACTATATTCTCCAGGACGGAGAGTAGACTACCTATGTTTAACATCCGAGCATTAACAATTCGAATATCATTTGAACACAAAATAATAAGGAATGACATTTTAATGGGATTATAGAGGAAGATTGACAGCTCTAATTTGTTCATGATGCGCTATGTTCTGCAATGTTCACGTTTGTATGCACTATTTAAAATGTATTTATCGTAAATATTATTTTATTTAACCTCCCTTTCTCCTTATTGAACCGTGGGTCAGAGATAAACAATTCCTCTATTTGTCAGGCACATATTTTAGAATTGACGATAAAGCTGACTTTGACTTTGACTTAAATGCACTTCCTTTAAGTCATCCTCTCCTTGTGATTACCTTGGTTTTAAGTCTTGATATACCAAGTGAACAAACATTTGAACGCAAATAAACACTTCAGACCACCTGCGGTGCCGTCTGACCGGAGCCGACCGCACCGCTGTGACCTCCAGCACCTCGTCCTCCGTTTACCTTACGGGGAGAACCACCGGGCCTCGAGGAGACTACGGGAAACACTGGTGTGTGTGTGTGTGTGTGTGTGTGTGTGTGTGTGTGTGTGTGTGTGTGTGTGTGTGTGTGTGTGTGTGTGTGTGTGTGTGTGTGTGTGTGTGTGTGCGTGTGTGTGTGTGTACTCACCCACGCAGCTCAGCGATTGGTTGTTGAACTCGTAGCCGCTCTCACAGAAACACTCGTAGCTCCCGTCCGTGTTCACACACTGAGCCGTCCCGCACACACCCGGGACCACACACTCGTCCACGTCTAACACACACACACACACACACACACACACACACACACACACACACACACACACACACACACACACACACAGACACAGACACAGACACAGACACACACACACACACACACACACAGGTCATGAACACGTCGTACAGAGTGGTACAGGTGGGTCTCTGCGCTGTGACGTGTGGTTGGATGGTGGTCCTCTCCACCACCAGGTGAGCTCACCTTGGCAGGTGTGGCGGTTGACCAGCTTGTAACCATGGTGACAGGAGCAGTGGTAACTCCCCAGAGTGTTGTTGCACGCGTGCTCACAGCCGGCGTTCTTCTCGGCGCACTCGTTGACGTCTGAGAGGGAACATGATTCTCAGTTAGCTCCGTTAGCCTTTAGCTCCGTTAGCCTTTAGCGCCGTTAGCCTTTAGCTCCGTTAGCCTTCAGCTCCGTTAGCCTTCAGCTCCGTTAGCCTTCAGCTCTTTTAGCCTTTAGCTCTGTTAGCTATGCTAATGCTTAGCTCTGCGAGCTGTCAGCTCTTTTAGTCTTAAGCTCCATTATCTGTTCGTTGCTACTAGCTATGTTATGTAAGCAATGACTTGTGTTAGCCGTTAGCTCGGTAAACGGTTTAGACCTCTTAGTGGCCAGCTCTGTTAGCCGTTAGCTCTGCTAGCTCTGTTAGCCGTTAGCTCTGCTAGCTCTGTTAGCCGTTAGCTCTGCTAGCCGTTAGCTCTGCTAGCTCTGTTAGCCGTTAGCTCTGCTAGCTCTGTTAGCTCAAATTTGTTCAACTCATTTATTAACTCTAGCATGGAGATGGTAGTTGGTGTATGTTTGCTGTGTGTGCGTGTGTGTGTGTGTGGGCAAGTGTGTGAGAGTTTGTATGGCATGTGTGTGTGTGTGTGTGTTTAAGCGTACGTGTGTGTGAAGACATTTATTCAGTTTGTTTCCGCTCGCCAGCTCCCAGGATGAGTCACCGTGGAAACGGTTGGCGAACAGTACCACCGACCGAAGACCCAGGACACACATTCTCACCTTTCTGTACTCAATGAACGCTTCTACTGTCGCACATACTGGAGCTCTTATACCCTGACCTCCCTGACCTCTACCCTGACCTCTGACCTCCAGCACCCTGACCTTCACCACCCTGACCCCTGACCTCCAGCACCCTGACCCATCAGAGCCATGTGACCGTCTGTTATCTCTGCTGAAATCTAGTTCAAACGGATCAATACGGTGCTGACTAACCTCCTCTAACAGCAACAACAACAACAACAACATGACCACTGGTTCAGGGCCTGCTGTTGTGACACCTGACCCAGTTATCCCCTTTAAGAGGAAACACGCCCAGTAATGACAGCAATCACCCCGTTAATACATCGCTTTGTCGCTTTGTTGGATGCTTGATTCGATTCTGTCTGTTGGTCTGATGGGGCCTACCCCATAGGGGTCTCATAGGGTTAGTCTCAGGGTTAGTCTCACAGGGTTAGTCTCATGGGGTTAGTCTCATAGGGTTAGTCTCATAGGGCTAGTCTCATAGGGTTAGTCTCATAGGGCTAGTCTCATAGGGTTAGCCTCATAGGGCTAGTCTCATAGGGTTAGTCTCATAGGGCTAGTCTCATAGGGTTAGTCTCAGGGTTAGTCTCATAGGGTTAGTCTCATAGGGCTAGTCTCATAGGGTTAGTCTCACAGGGTTAGTCTCATAGGGCTAGTCTCATAGGGCCAGTCTCATAGGGTTAGCCTCATAGGGCTAGTCTCATAGGGTTAGTCTCATAGGGCTAGTCTCACAGGGTTAGTCTCAGGGTTAGTCTCATAGGGTTAGTCTCATAGGGTTAGTCTCATAGGGTTAGTCTCATAGGGTTAGTCTCAGGGTTAGTCTCATAGGGTTAGTCTCATAGGGCTAGTCTCACAGGGTTAGTCTCATAGGGTTAGTCTCATAGGGTTAGTCTCATAGGGCTAGTCTCACAGGGTTAGTCTCATTGGGTTAGTCTCATTGGGTTAGTCTCATTGGGTTAGTCTCATAGGGCTAGTCTCACAGGGTTAGTCTCACTGGGTTAGTCTCATTGGGTTAGTCTCATTGGGTTAGTCTCATAGGGTTAGTCTCAGGGTTAGTCTCATAGGGCTAGTCTCATAGGGTTAGTCTCATAGGGTTAGTCTCATAGGGCTAGTCTCATAGGGTTAGTCTCATAGGGCTAGTCTCACAGGGTTAGTCTCATAGGGCTAGTCTCATTGGGTTAGTCTCATAGGGCTAGTCTCATAGGGTTAGTCTCATAGGGCTAGTCTCAGGGTTAGTCTCATAGGGTTAGTCTCATAGGGCTAGTCTCATAGGGCTAGTCTCATAGAGTTAGTCTCATAGGGTTAGTCTCATAGGGTTAGTCTCAAAGGGTTAGTCTCAGGGTTAGTCTCATAGGGTAAGTCTCATAGGGCTAGTCTCATAGGGTTAGTCTCACAGGGTTAGCCTCATAGGGTTAGTCTCATAGGGCCAGTCTCATAGGGTTAGTCTCACAGGGTTAGTCTCATAGGGTTAGTCTCATAGGGTTAGTCTCATAGGGTTAGTCTCACAGGGTTAGTCTCATAGGGTTAGTCTCAGGGTTAGTCTCATAGGGTTATGGCTAGTCTTAGTGTGAGTTTGATAGGGTTACAGGGGGTAGAAAAGGGTTAGTTTTACGGTCTACCAGCATATGATCTCAGTCTGATTCCCACAAGAATCCACAGATGTTCAGAGCGCGACCCGTCACCCAGTTTCTACACCACAGCTGGAGCTCCCTCACACACTCCAGATGTGTGTGTACCCTGTGTGTGTGTGTACCCTGTGTGTGTGTGTGTGTGTGT
>NC_140282.1:771893-780540 GCF_964030765.1 Micromesistius poutassou | reverse complement strand
AAAATTGCCTTTCAGTTTCTGAGGAGGTCTGCTGCAAAAATCTGAAGCAGAGGCTCAAACCCGAGAAGAAGGGTTTGAGGGTTGAGCGTTTGTTTCCTTTACAGAGTAGCACACTACTAGATATGATGAATCCCTTTACACAATACACTACTTCATATGCCCTTTGACGCCTGGAAACTACTACTAGTACTTCACAGTTCATCAAAGGAAAAAAATATGACAGAAATTTCGAAAGCATTAAATACAATTCATCTCACAATGAATTGATTTTGGTTTCAATGTGCTCTTTGGCCAGCGGATGGCGGTACAATGTAGACCTACATTGGGTCTACTAGTAGCCTGCCAAGCGCAGATTATAAACATAAGCCTCCCTCACACGTAGTTCCCGGGAAATTACCGGGATAACCTTTCAGGCACGGTCAGTGATATTCACTATTCATCCATAGCTATTTCCGTCTTGCACCCTTTCAAACATGGCTTAGCAATGCCGGAATAGATGGGCCAATAAATTCCCCAATATCGACCCCTGTTCCCATTAACAGATGACCCATTAAGGGAATGTTCCAGAACATTTCCGCGATACTGTCTTCGGCTAGCTAGCAACGAAGAGGAGCGTACTGACTATCGGGTAATGTCATTTCCCGATCCACAGGAGAAAATACGTGGCTTTAGTTTTCTAGAGAGCGGGACGGAGAGAGGGTTGGAGGATGGGGGAGGTTTTGGTTGGTTTAAGTTTTCATGGAGACGGAATGTGGACGTGCCTAAGAGAAAAGGCCTGATTGTGTACATCACTGTTGAGAGTGAGACGTAGTGAACGCTGACTGAGTACATCACTGTAGAGAGTAAGACGTAGTGAACGCTGAGTACATCACTGTAGAGAGTGAGACGTAGTGAACGCTGACTGAGTACATCACTGTAGAGAGTGAGACGTAGTGAACGCTGACTGAGTACATCACTGATGAGAGTGAGACGTAGTGAACGCTGACTGAGTACATCACTGATGAGAGTGAGACGTAGTGAACGCTGACTGAGTACATCACTGTTGAGAGTGAGACGTAGTGAACACTGACTGAGTACATCACTGATGAGAGTGAGACGTAGTGAACACTGAGTACATCACTGTTGAGAGTGAGACGTAGTGAACGCTGAGTACATCACTGTTGAGAGTGAGACGTAGTGAACGCTGACTGAGTACATCACTGTAGAGAGTGAGACGTAGTGAATGCTGACTGAGTACATCACTGATGAGAGTGAGACGTAGTGAACACTGACTGAGTACATCACTGATGAGAGTGACAAGTAGTGAACGCTGATTGTGTACAGCCATACTGAGAGTCAGATGTAGTGAACACTGATTGTGTACAGCCATGATGAGAGTGAGACGTAGTGAACGCTGAGTACATCACTGTTAAGAGTGAGACATAGTGAACGCTGAATGAGTACAGCCATGATGAGAGTGAGACGTAGTGAACGCTGAGTACATCACTGTTAGAGAGTGAGAAATAGTGAACGCTGAGTACATCACTGTTAGAGAGTGAGACGTAGTGAACGCTGAGTACATCACTGTTAGAGAGTGAGACGTAGTGAACGCTGAATGAGTACAGCCATGATGAGAGTGAGACGTAGTGAACGCTGAGTACATCACTGTTAGAGAGTGAGACGTAGTGAACACTGAATGAGTACAGCCATAATGAAAGTGAGACGTAGTGAACGCTGACTGAGTACATCACTGTTGAGAGTGAGACGTAGTGAACGCTGAGTACATCACTGTTAAGAGAGTGAGACGTAGTGAACGCTGAGTACATCACTGTTAAGAGAGTGAGACGTAGTGAACACTGAGTACATCACTGTTAGAGAGTGAGACCTACTGTGCACACAGGTGACCAGGTCCTGCTTCTTCTTCTCTGAGTCGCCAAACTGCTCCATGCAGGCTAGACAGGAAGTAGAATAAGAGCAGGTTACGACCCCTCCCCCTGTTCACAGCCACAGAGAAATGGACAGCCGGTGGAGGATGACTTACCTAAATACTTTGGGTAGAAGTAGTCCTGTACCAGAGGGAAACATAATATAAATATAAGAATCATTAAGACTACATTAGGTATTCAATTCATAAAAGTCTGGGAGGCGGGCACACACACACACACACACACACACACACACACACACACACACACACACACACACACACACACACACACACACACACACACACACACACACACACACACACACACACACAGGATACCGTCTAGTCCAGCCATGATGGGAGTCAGAGGTAGTGCAAACTCAGCACAGAGCAGGAGGAGGGTGAGGGTGAGTTCAGCCATGATGAGATTGAGACTCGGTGAATACTCAGAGTCATGTTGAGGGTGAGACGGAGGGGAATATTGTCTCAGGACCGCCATGCACACACAACACACAGTGTGTGCTTGTGTTTTAGGGGTGTGACTATGGAACCAGCTAGGAGTGTGGGGTGTTCATTTTCTTTACATGGTGAACTACTTGATGCGGTCGATTTCTTAACATAGTAAACTACCTAATATGGTCAATTTATTTAAATAGTACACTACTTGATATGGTTCATTCCTTCACATAGTACACTACTTGATGTGGTACCCTATTACTAGAGTCAATAATCAATTGGCTTCATCAAGTATGAAAAGTAAAACTGCTCTGAGTCTCGACACAAAGTTTAAGTGACAACAGGAAGTTGATGCTTGTTGTCAGGGGCAACCAGCAGTAACCAGGGATACCCTCAGCCTCTCCTCTGCAGAGCTGCAGCAAAGTGTTGAGTCAGAGGATGAATAATGAATTCATGAATGAGACTGCAGTTCTCCTGCACGCGAACAGACACACACACACACACACACACTTAATATAGTGTACGCCCTAGTACCAATACACGACAGATACACTATATATACGCAAAACCAATAGATGCTGAAATATACTGTAAATACACACACAACTTAATTCAACATAGCCACACCTAACCCTTCCCAAAACTCAACCATAACTTACACACTAGGAGTTAAGCAGTTCTACAGGGAAGGTAAGAACGCTAACGTTAATAATAATAATAATAATACATTTATTTTAAAAGGTGCCTTTCAAAGCTCTCAAGGACGCCGTACAGAACATGAATACAATCATCCAACAGTTAAAATAAGGTGGACAACGGGTGATGGTGATGTGGTGATGTGGGAAGGTGAGATCAGGAGGGGTAGGCAGATATGAAAAAGTGAGTTTTGAGTTTTGATTTGAACTGTGATATGGAGTCGGTGTTGTGGATGTCACGTTACCGATGTGCTAGGAGTGGACGCTCAGGTAAGTCCAGGGAAGAACACAGATGTTAGACACACCCACCTTTAAAAGTTATGGCTACCGTTGGTCAAGTAGAAAATATTAAATTTTGAAGCAAATATATTTTGTGTGTATTTTGATTATGTGTGTGTGTGTGTGTGTGCACATGAGTGAATGAGAGTAAGTGAGTGAGTGAGTGTGTGTACATGAGTGTGTGTGTGTTTTGAAACACAGTGGTAGATAGCACAGTGAGAGTGAGTGCGTGTGTGTTTCAGTGTGTGTGTGTGTGTGTGTGTGTGTGTGTGTGTGTGTGTGTGTGTGTGTGTGTGTGTGTGTGTGTGTGTGTGTGTGTGTGTGTGTGTGTGTGTGTGTGTGTTTCAGTGTGTGTGTGCGTGTGTGTGTGTGTGTGTGTGTGTTCATTAGGGTCACCGAGTCCTATGGTCTCTGAGGGAGTATATTTCACTCCTGGGGATTGTCTGTAACCATGGCTACCGAAGCTAAATATTGGAACATTATCGTGGTGGATTGTTGCCACTGTTGGAAAGTGTCGAGGGGGGAAATGTAATTATCATCTAGGCGGCTGGCTCGGTGGAGAGGCAACCCGACCACTATCTATCACTGCGTTTCGAAATACGCACGCACACACACACACACACACACACACACACACACACACACACACACACACACACACACACACACACACACACACACACACACACACACACACACACACACACACACACACACACACAGTGGTCATTAGGCCGTGTGTGTGCTTATTCTAAATTGATTAACGGGTAATTGCAGTTCGTTCCTAATTGATAACCTTAACAGATAATTGAAACCAGTGTGCCTGACTAAGAGGGCAGCGGTACCAGCAGTAGCGGTACCACTCCATCTCCGGTGAGGGCCCAGTACTGACCGTCTCGGGCTGGTTCTCGAACACCTCCCGCGCCTCCTCCTTACTGCAGCGTTCCTCCACGCACTCCCGCTCCAGGTGACCCTGCTTGGTCTCCTCAAACACCTGGTAGGCTCTCCGCGGGCGGCTGAGGAACACGCTGGCCTGCTGCCGGGTCAACGAGACTGACACACACAGTACTCCATGTTACCATCCTCCCACCCTTTAATGTACTACACCCCCCCTCCTCCTCCTCCTCCTCCTCCTCCTCCCTCGAGACTGACACACAATACCTTATGTACCAATACTACTGATTTAAATGTACACCAGTCTAATGAGTAAACCTTGAATAGAAACGGTTTATTTTTTCTCAAAACTTTACTCCAGGGTCTATACTGAGTCAGGGCTGTCAAGCATGAGGTGAAATTGCACATCGGAATACCATCTCTTTACATTTACCAAGTCATACTTTACATCACAATAGTACCTCTTTACACGCACAAAGTCAGACTTTGCATCCAATGCTACCTCTTTATACCAAGTCAGACTTAACGTTACATCCCAATAATACCTCTTTACGCGTAAGCCTACCAAGTCATACTTTACATCCCAATACAACATACTCCCATACTCTTTACGCCTAAGCCTACCAGTACCAAGTCATACTTTACATCACGATACTACCTCTTTACGCGTACTACGTCAGACTCAACATCACCTCTATCCAGGTACTACATCCGACTTCAAAGACTACATATTTTCACGTACTAGGTCCAACTTTACATCACACATCGCCTCTTTACAGGCACTTTAGACAGACTTAACACCACAACACCGCCTCTTTACACGGACCAGGTCTAACTTTACTCCTACTGCGCCCCGCAAGGTACTGGGTTAGCGGGTTAGCCTGCGGGTAGCATGGGGCTCTGGATACTTACTGCTGTCGGACCAGCAGGAGAACAGGAGGACCAGCAGGACCCCCCGCAGCAGGGTCCTGGTCGGAGTGGGTCTCATGTCTGCTGGTCTCTCTCTCTCTCGGTCTCTCTGGTCAGGGTTCTAACTTTCTCTCCCGGTCTCTGCACCAAGAACCACTGCGGTGCTTCCACTCCTCCTCCGCCACACGACACGACGCGGTGCGGCGGGCTGGCCGCTGCGGTCCTCTGGGAACGTTAACTTCTGTGTTCCGGACCTCTCCGGGTCCCTGGTTTAGTACCGTCCGTTTTCCAGACCTCCCTGAGTCCCTGGTCTAGTACCGTCCGTATCCTGGACCTCTCCGGGTCCCTGGTCTAGTACCGTCCGTGTTCCGGACCTCCCCGAGTCCCTGGTCTAGTACCGTCCGTGTTCCGGACCTCCCCGAGTCCCTGGTCTAGTACCGTCCGTGTCCTGGACCTCTCCGGGTTCCTGGTCTAGTACCGTCCGTGTCCTGGACCTCTCCGGGTTCCTGGTCTAGTACCGTCCGTGTTCTGGACCTCCACGCATGCACACCCCGCGACCTCGTTCCTCTGGCTACCGCGGCAGCTCGACTCCCATCGCGGTTCTCTCGGAGCTCTTGTCCCGCTAGAAGAACAACACTGTAGTCCCGTTGGAACAACACTTTAGTCCCGGGTTCCCCGTGGTTCTAGACCCCAGGTTCTTCTCTGGATATACAGTCCCCTGGGTCCCCTGCAGTTCTAGTCCCGCTAAAAGAGCACTCTGGTCCCGCTGGAAGACCGCACGTTTCTCAGGACTTCGGACTGAGCTGTGGAAAGTTGTCTGAAGGACGGTAGTCTGTTATGGTGCAGTTCAGGCTCTCTGCCGTTGTCTCTCGCTTTCTCTCTCTCTCTCTCTCTCTCTGTGATCTCCCACCCTGTGTGTGTGTGTGTGTGTGTGTGTGTGTGTGTGTGTGTGTGTGTGTGTGTGTGTGTGTGTGTGTGTGTGTGTGTGTGTGTGTGTGTGTGTGTGTGTGTGTGTGTGTGTGTGTGTGTGTGTGTGTGTGTGTGTGTGTGCGTGTGCTTTCTTAAGTAAATTGTTGCAATACTTGGCATGCGGTTATTAAAACATGCTTAGGCTGATAAACGGATCTGTTTTGGTAAAGCAAATCTACAGTTTCAAGGTTGACTTACCGATACCTCGAAACTAAATATAGTTCATGAACTGAACTACACTGATTCTGTTAGGTTCTTGTTTTCAAGAAAACGATTTCATAATCTCCCCAGTGTCTCCCCCACGTCTGTTTTTGTTATGCATGGCGGATTTTCTGCCGATCTTTCTTTTCTATTGAACTGTGCTGTCTTCATATTATTCTGAGTCATTCTGTTTCCGTCCAGATTTGTTGCTGTGGTCTATTGAGTACTTTGGGTCAACATCCCATCAAATAGTTAAATAAATAGTATGTCTCTCCCTGACTTCATATCATCATAGCGTAAAATAGTTACAGAACTGTTTGTTTGACATGTTTTAACATGTTGGGATGTGGTCATGTTCAAACTCATTACTCAAACTATTGTTATTATTGTCATTTTTTATTAAAAGTGAAAGACAGAAAATAAGACACGTATTCAACCACTTAAACAAAAATTGAAATAAAGAAACACTTGGCAGATCACGTTTGTCAAAATAGGAAAGTATTCCGAGTTAATTATAAATTTTCCTAAAAGTGAAAAGGCTTCACGTCATGTAGCGCCATGTCGCCCTCTAGTGGTGTTTATGCGGTGAAGCAGCCAGCTTCTAATGTCCCCAAATACCCGAGATGTCCCCACACATACCCCCAAATACCCCCAAATGTTGCCAAATACCCCCAGATGATTCCATACATCTCCGGATGTCCTCAAATACCCCAGATAAAAGTCACTGACTCACAGGTCCAGCTCAGTGGTGGAGTTCAGATCCAGATCACCACCGCTCCTCCTCCTCCTCCTCCTCCTCCTCCTCCTCCTCCTCCTCCTCCTCCTCCTCCGCCTGCTGCCAGCCAGGTTCCACCGTCACCCGCTGGTCGGACGTTCCCGAGGGGAGGAAGTGCCGACGCGGTCACTTCCTGTGTGGCTGGGTGTAGGGGGCGGAGAAGGGGGGGCAGGAGTGGGACTTGATGCTGTTGTGTTTGGCGTCCGCCTCGTCGAGGTCCAGCAGACGTCCGTCCACCTGCAGCGTCATGCAGCCGTGGTAGTGGGCCGACACCGGCGTGGTCCAGAGGGGCAGCTCGTCTGGAGAGGGGGTCAGGACACACACAACAGGGGGGAAGCAACGCGGGTAAGATCGTTATATATAAAGCACATCTTCAATAAAGAACGTGTAAGATTGTTATATATAAAGCACATCTTCAATAAAGAACGTGTAAGATTGTTATATATAAAGCACATCTTCAATAAAGAATGTGTTGATTGTATGATATAAAGTGAATATGAAATAAAGAGTGTGTATAACATTGTGTGAATAAGTGAATAATAAATAAACAGTGTGTGTAAGATTGTATGATATAAAGTGACTATGAAATAAAGAGTGTATAACATTGTGTGAATAAGTGAATAATAAAGAGAGTGTATAACATTGTGTGAATAAGTGAATAATAAAGAGTGTGTATAACATTGTATGACAAAGTGAATAATAAAGAGTGTGTATAACATTGTATGACAAAGTGAATAATAAAGAGTGTGTATAACATTGTGTGACAAAGTGAATAATAAAGAGTGTGTATAACATTGTGTGACAAAGTGAATAATAAAGAGTGTGTGATCTTAAGCCATAAAGCCTGACGGACCGGGCAGGCCCCCGACGCAGGTCTCCAGGGGCGTCGTCATGGCATCAGCCAGCCTCTGCAGGGCGGGGCCTAGTGTGGTGGGCGGGGCGTAGGCGGTGCTGGAGGCGGAGTCACTGGAGAGCAGGAGGTGGGTGGAGTTGAAGCTCAGCACGGCCGTGAAGTGCTCCGGGTAGCACAGCATCAGGGAGTCCAGCCGCGCCACGGACACGCCCTCCAGGAACACCTGCAGGTTCTGGAGACACCGGGTCAGGGGTCAGGGGTCAGGGGTCAGGGGTCACCAGGTGTCTCAAAGGTCCCACGACGACGTGCCACCAGGTGTTGTGAGTGTGATCGGCCGCCACGAGCCGTTTTGAAAATGTTGGCTGTTTCTGACATCACAGGTGGGCGTGGTCCAACTAGATGTGTGACGCCCACCTGTGATGTCATAAGAGACAGATTTTCAAAACGGCTTGTAACGGCTGATCACACCCACACCTGGTGGCACGTCGTCACGGGACCTTTAAGATTCAGCGTGGAGGATGAGGAGGAGGATGAGGAGGATGTTTGCTACGTACTGCCTCGTTTTCTCCCTGCCCTGTTACCACGGCGATGGAAAGGGGGGCGGACTGGTTGGAGACCAGGGCGAAGAGGACCCCGGTACTGCTGGAGGGACGGATGGTCAGACGCACCTCCACCTGACCGCCTACACACACACACACACACACACACAC
>NC_140282.1:756893-766893 GCF_964030765.1 Micromesistius poutassou | reverse complement strand
TGGTCGGCACTAAATATGAAAGTAATTTGTGGATTTTCCCTATACTCCAAACACTCTCCTAACATACTCCATACATTCCCCTAACATACTGTCTGTCTGTACAGTGCAGACAGACAGTCTGCAAAATTATATCTTTCCTAATCCAGCCGTACATTTCCCACCATCTCATTCCCTTTTTTCTGTGTTTCCAATATCATATGAAAAGCACCTCGACATACATTTCTATTCATTTATATTATATAGTGTAACCGCTTGATGCAAATGTTTTTGACACATATGCACAACATACAAAACATAAGAAGCTTAAACAAGGAGGTGCAGAACATGTTCACAACAAAAAGCATCTCGATGATGAATGTCAACCAGAGAGACGCTCTGAGTGACCCCGGTTCTCTAACGCCTGGGACACACGACAGTACCAGCTCGACTCGCCACGACTCGGTTTGGTTCCAGGCACGTCGCGTTTCCATCTAAAGAACCTCTTCACCGTGGGCGGGACGTCACATAGCGCTGCAGGGACGTACTTCTCCACGCGCCACATCAAAACACAGCGCCTGGGGCTAGGCTCAACAAAAAAACAATGGAGGACTTGGACACGGCGTGTCCTTCTTCGTTATTTCGTCCATTTTCCAATCTCTACTGTGGACTGAATGCAGACGCTCGTGGTATTTAAAGATGTCGAGTTTCACGTTCCGACGTTGTGCTCATCATGACTCATCCAGTGGTGTCACTCTCTGTGTCCACAATCAGTTACCAGCAGCCTGTTTACGTCACACAAAAGTTCCTACTCCGCTCGCTTGTAACTTCGACGGAGGTGGTACTAAAAAAAAGTACCCGGTATCAGGTACCAGGTACCAGGTACCGAGTCGAGGCGAGGCGAGGCGAGCTGGTACTGTCGGTGGAAAAGGGGCGATAGTCCAGCAGACCAGCCCGGGCTCTTCTGCAGAGGGCCGCTGCTGCAGGGCGTGGGTCATTGTTGTCTGCGTTCCCAGCAGAGGCTGCTCTGTGTCTGGTATGACTGGACCGTGAGCAGGGCTCCAGGTGATGAGTACCAACAGACCATCGATCAGCACGGATCAATACTCACCGTCCTCACAGCGCTGACCCCTCCACCCCGGCCGACACACGCAGGTGTAGGACGCCTGTCCATCCACACACCGCTCTGACCCCGCCGCCTGGCACGGGTCTGGGGAGCACTGGTTAGTGAGCTCTGCGCACACACACACACACACACACACACACACACACACACACACACACACACACACACACACACACACATAGAGAGACACACACACACACACACACACACACACACACACACACACACACACACATAGAGAGACACACACACACACACACACACACACACACACACACATAGAGAGACACACACACACACACACACACACACACACACACACACACACACAGAGACACACGCACACACACACACACACACACACAGAGACACACGCACACACACACACACACACACACAGAGAAAGAGAGACACACATAGTATTAGTATTACCTGTGATGCAGGTGGGTAGTCAAGGGGTAATAGTATAAGTATTAGTACTACTAGTAGTATTAGTATTACCTGTGACGCAGGTACGCAGGTCAGGTGGTACGGAGGCGGAGTTTGAGTTTTGGGTGATGCCGACACGGTGAGATCCCAGACACACTGCGATATAAATCATTAATTATGAATTAAACAGCATCTTTAATAATAGTACTTTATATAATGGTGCTTAAATCATAACTAAAGCATCTTTAATAACACTAGTATACATTGAATATACCTGACATATAATATAACATCTAGAATTCTGAGTGATCTGGATGACTTACCGATGTATTTAGGGTAGAAGTATTCCTAAACAAAAAACAAGGAGAAAAGCAAGAATTAAAATAGTTGGGGTAAGATGGTTCTTTCTGTTTGATAGTAAGTTTAATAAATAGTTGAATAGCAACATAATAATAATTTGATAGAAAGATAATAGCATAATAAATAGTTTGACAATTTCATGAACATTTTATTGTAAGATAATAGTTTGATAAAACATAGATAGACATTTTGATAGTAACATAATAAGTAGTTTGATAGTTGAATACAAAAATGTTTAATGATAAAATAATAGTTTGATAGTAACATAATAAGTACTTTGATAGTAGCCTATAATATTTTGATAATATCTAAATAATAAATAGTTTGATAGTAAAATAATACATAGTGTCCCAGTAACATAATACATCGTTTAATAGTAACATAATAAATAGTTTGATTGTAACATAATAGTTTGATATTATAAATGTGTAGTTTGATAGTAGCTGGGCTACTCGGGGTCTCTAGTTCTTTTATAATATAATAATAGAATATTTTTTTTTTCTTATAAACTCGCTCTTTAGTAGTTCTGCTCTGCTAGGTGCTTTGGCTCCACCGCTCCCCTTCGCTTTGTGTTTCCCCGACGATAAATATTTTACTTTTCATTTGTGTCTCTTCCATGATGTCCACCTCTGGTTGTTATCATGTTAGCTCCCTTAGACACCAAGTTAACGGACCCTAACATCCCTAGTTGTGTTATGTATCGTAGGCCTACACTGGGGTGTGTACAATAATGTGACCATTGCATTTACGTTATGCGTGAAATGCAATAAGTTTCATTATTTAAAAAAATAATAACTCGTTTCAGAGTAGCACACGATGACATTACGACCAAAAAGGCAGCGGGCGGTTGTGTGATCGCTCCCCCCCACCGTCTCCGGTTCGTTCTCGAACACCTCCCGCGCCTCCTCCCGGTTGCAGAGCTCCTCCACGCACTCCCGCTCCAGGTTCCCCTTCATGCGCTCCTCGAACATGGAGTTCGCCCTCCGCCTCCTCGCGAGGAACACAGAGGCGGACCTCCTGCTGAGAACTACACACACACGCGCATACACGCACGCGCGCGCACACACACACACACACACACACACACACACACACACACACACACACACACACACACACACACACTTGATAAAAGTGTTCAAAGAAGTTAAACTATGGAGGAGAACGAAGAGTTCACTGCTGAGCGGCTGCTCCGGATAAACGCGTCCCGCGGGAGTACAAGCGACGGCCGGGCAGCGGCCTCTGGAACCGGGTTCACCTCCCGGGGGGGATTCGGGCGCGTTGCGAAACCGTTATTCCCCCTGAAACTACGTCATCGTCACCGGGAGCAGCTCCGGTGAGGACAGAAGAGTTTTGGTATTTAGCAAAGAACGGGACCAGAAACAGGACCCCGGCGCCACTACACGCCGTCGGGTCGATTCCCTCCACGTATCACATCGATCCCCCGATCAGCTGATGATCGGCTGATCACTTCGGTTACTTACATTGATGAGCGTGGCCGAGCGCCAGCAGCAGCGCGAGGCAGCAGGTCAGCCTCGTCCTCCACATGTCTCCTCTTCTTCTTCCTCTTCTTGTCTCCTTCTTCTCGTCTCCTTCTCTCCTACTCTCAGTGGACAACTTTCCTCTTGATGATTTTAAGTCTGTCTATGTGTGTGTGTGTGGGGGGGGGGGGAGGGGGGGGGGGGGGGGTTGTGTTGAGTGTGTTTGCTGCCAGAGCTGGTCCCCGGCCAGAGTGCATGAGAGATAACGTGCACGCCCGCTCATAGACACGACGCGGCTGGGAGCGGACTCACGCACGGACGCGCGCGCGCAGCGGGACTTTGAGTCTATTGATTGGAAGCACAGTGGGGCGTTCATGCAGAAAATACGTTTACACATGACCATGGAGGAATTCAACACACACACACACACACACACGAACACCGAACCCTTGAATACGTAAAGAGAGTATTCTGAGAGAGACAGAGAGAGAGAGAGAGAGAGAGAGAGAGAGAGAGAGAGAGAGAGATAGTCAGATATAGTGATAGATACATTCTAGTGAAATTGATTGGGGAAAAAAAGACACCATAGGCTTACATTGTTATCAACTTCATTGTCATGATATTTCATTACACAGTTTATGTACATATTTCTTATTTTAATACTTTCAAAATATAGAATACAAAACACGCTGTTCTCCCTTTAGTAGTTGAATCAGGATCTTCATCTTCTTCATCTAGTGAGATCATCCTAGAATATGGGGAATAGTCTAGTATCATCTCATTAGATCGTTAGCAGACACACAGCTCACAACACGTACTCTTTCAGCTACTATGGCAATGTTTTAGGAGGTATTAAAAATATGAAATGTTCATTATGGTCGCGTTTGAAACGTAAGTATACCAGGGTTGGCAGTAAAGGTAGAAATACGCTCTCTTTAGCTCTTTTATCTCTCTAGTAAAGACTGACGACCCTCTTGGTATCAGCTGGTTAAACTACGCTTTCTAGTTTAGAATAACGACAGACCCTGCAGGTATCATCTGGTGAAACTATGCCATCTAGTGGAGATCAAAGACCTTGCAGGTATCAGCTGATGAAACTACCCTCTCTTGTGGAGACCCTGTATGTATCAGCTGGTGAAACTACGACCTCTAGTAGAGATCAACAACCCTGAGGGTATCAGCTAGTGGAAGTACGCTCGGTAGTGGAGATCGACGCCCATGCAGTTATCATCTGGTGAAACTACGCACCCTAGTGGACATCAACGCCCATGCAGTTATCATCTGGTGAAACTACGCACTCTAGTGGACATCAACGACCCTGCAGTTATCATCTGGTGAAACTACGCACTCTAGTGGACATCAACGACCCTGCAGTTATCATCTGGTGAAACTACGCACTCTAGTGGACATCAACGACCCTGCAGTTATCAGCTGGTGAAACTACCCTGGAGAGTTTGTCGCTAGCGAACGTCAGCTTCGAAGGATTTAATCGGCAGTTGTTCCTGCAAACAGGAAAGGTGACTTTTAATAAAGCACTATCGTATCCTATCTCCTCAACAGGAGGGCTGGAACCTCTAACCCTGAATTACACCAATTTGTTGAAACCCCACAGAAACACTTGAACCAGATGTAGGAACATTGGCATTTTAAGGTAAAGTTGAAATGAGGGATTCAATTGGTTGAAAAGGTTCCACATCATTGTAGAGAATGAAAAGCAGGATAGCTGAACTGTTTGGCACGTCTGGGAATTACTTTCACTCACTGGAATAATGTCACAACTCTACTGTAGGACCGACAGTAGGGTACTGTGTGACAGGGGTAGGATATGGTCCTGACAGCGTTAGGGTCTCGTCACGGCTGATAGAGTTAAGAGTACCATCTGAGAGGATGTTGGCGCTGTACTGTGTGACAGGGTTAGGGTATGTACCACTTCACAGGGTTAGGGTTCCAAGAGACCTGACGCCTGACCGGGATAGGGTACCGTCCTTCCGCAGAAACAGCCGAATCGATGGACACTGCCTGTTGGCGCTTCTGATTTAAGACTGAACTCAGAATCAAACCAGCAATTAGCATATTAGCACAGTGATGCTAAGGGTCAGGGAGGTTCAGCTAGGATGCTAACAGCCAGTGTGAGAAATACAAGGGGGGCTTAGTCTGAGTCTAGTCTTATTCTGAGTCTAGTCTTATTCTGAGTCTAGTCTTAGGCTGAGCCCCCCCCCGGGCAAATAACGACCGCAAGAAGAGTCAAGTAAACGATGTTTACTGTGATGATAAGCATCAGCATACACCATCTTCTCACATTGTCCTCCTGCCCGTCTTAACGCGACTCTCAAGCCGTTTCTCAATACCAAGTACGCGGACTACGTACTCGCGGACTTGGAAGTACGTACTTGGCAAGTCCGGACTTTCAAGTACAGACTTCCGAGAATGCGAGTACGCACTCTGCAATTGGAACAGCAGCAGACTCGATGATGCATTCTGGGATATTTAACGGTCCCAAGTCCACACGAGTCACCTCCGATGCATCCTCGGTAGAACGGCCTCATCGAGAACGCATCGAGAACACACACGGGTTTTACGACAGTACTCGCGTACTCGCATACTTGGAATTGGAACAGTGCTTGGGCTACCACTGATGACGTTTATCGAGAACGCAAGTACACGAGTACACACGAGAACGCAAATTGAGAAACGGCTTCACTCTTCATTACTGTGTCCGCAGTGCCCCCTAGTGGCAGCCGTCCGCAGTGCCCCCTAGTGGCAGCTGTCCGCAGTGCCCCCTAGTGGCAGCTGTCCGCAGTGCCCCCTGGTGGCAGCTGTCCGCAGTGCCCCCTAGTGGCAGCTGTCCGCAGTGCCCCCTAGTGGCAGCTGTCCGCAGTGCCCCCTAGTGGCCAGCTGTCCGCAGTGCCCCCTAGTGGCCACACAGAATCAGCCAACGTCACAGAACACGACGTTGACTGTGGAGCGGTTTCAGCTTGGAGGTAACACTTCTAAGGGTTCAGTCGTTTGTTGCAAACATCTCAAAAAGAAAACAAACTACTTAAACTATTATTTGATTTGTGAAAATCGTAATAATATAACTAGAAGCATGGCCGTAGAAAGCTATGAGGTCGTCCGTCCGTCCCCCCCCCCAATCCACACTGGGTATTTCGCACACTGCTAACAGCCTAGCACAGCCTAGCATTGGTCCCAAAAAGCGGTCATGGCCGCCTCTCCTCTCCTTCCTGAGAAGGTTGAAACCTGGGGAACAAAAGTCCTTCCGTCGTGAGTTTGGTCTGTGAGACTCTTCCAAATACAAAGAAATAAAAATTAATATCAGTACAAAATATTCCAAAACCGCGACAAATAAAACAACTTTTTTTGTGGGTGTGTGAGCGCGGTGCGTGGTCCTTCAGGACGGTAGTAAAGTGCGTAGTTTAGAGGCTCTCTTCCGACCACTCGTATCATCGGGGTCTAAAAAAAATGCTCCCCTCTCCCAAATGGCAAACACGTGATAAAAGTCACAGAGTTTGTAGCCTCAAGAGCTGTTATTGTGAAGCTTCTCCTCGTCTTCTTTTTTTTGTGAAAAATAACATTTTAAAACACTGGAGTAAGTAAGTTGTTAAAATGAACGCTGTCTTTCTTCAATGAAAGAAATCCTCTGCTGGCCACGGTCGTCGTGGTGACCTTCCACAGGGGGGGGGGGGGGGTGGAGCTTATGTGGAGTGGGCGGGGCTTAGATGGAGTAGGTGGTGCTCTCTGACTCCTGGCGGATGTAGCATTGGAAGCTCTTGTCTCCGATTGGATGTTCCCTGAAAACAGAGAGCATTGAAAGAGCCGTTATGAAACCAGGTCATAAACAGTCTGGTTCACTGAGTTCACCCTACTCCAATAAAAGTTATAAAACTCGTTCACTGTGTTTATCTACTGCTTCAATAAAATCATGTAAAACTTGTTCTGTGTTTACGTACTGCTTCATTAAAACATAAAACTTGTTCACTGGGTTTAAATATTTGTTTCAATAAAACTTCATTCAGTGTTACCGTACTGTTTCAATAAAACTTTATAAAGCTTGTTCACTGTGTTTAACAAACTATTTCAATAAAACTTTATAAAACTTGTTCAGTGTGTTTTACGTTCTATTTCAATAAAACTTGTTCTGTGTTTACGTACTGCTTCATTAAAACATAAAACTTATTCACTGTGTTTAAATATTTGTTTCAATAAAACTTTCTAAACGTGGTTCACTGTTCTACGTACTGTTTCAATAAAACTTTATAAAACTTGTTCAGTGTGTTTCACGTACTGTTTCAATAAAACTTAATAAACTTTCTAAACGTGGTTCACTGTTGTACGTACTGGCTGCCGATCTTGGTCTTCTTGAACTTGTCGCGGCGGTACTGCGTGTGCCTCTGCTCCAGCGTCTGGACGGCCGACACCACCATCTTCAGCGTCTTGTAGGTCTCCTGGGGCTCGTCGATCAGGAAGCTGGAGTACTCGTCCTGCTCCGGGCCGTCGTACACCGACCGGCTGCCACACGCCTCTGTGGACACGGTCGGACACATTACCACTAGGGCGAGAGGACGAGATCGCGGATACAAGCGGCCGAGATGAGTTTTCTCAGGAGGGTGGCTGGCTTCTCCCTTAGGGATAGGGTGAGAAGTTCAGTCATCCGGGAGGAACTCGGATTAGAGCCGCTGCTCCTTTGCTTAGAAAGGAGTCAGTTGAGGTGGTTTGGGCATCTGGTAAGGATGCCCACTGGACCACTGATGCCCACCTCCCTTGGGAGGTGTTCCAGGCACGACCAGTGGGGAGGAGACCCCGGGGAAGACCCAGGACTAGGTGGAGAGATTATATCTCAACACTGGCCTGGGAACGCCTCGGGATCCCCCCGTCAGAGCTGGTCAATGTGGCCCGGGAAAGGGAAGTCTGGGGCCCCCTGCTTGAGCTGCTGCCCCCGCGACCCGACCCCGGATAAGCGGACGACGATGAGGATGAGGATGAGGGACATTACCACTACATTACCACTCCATTACCACTACATTACCACTCCATTACCACCGGTCATATACACTCCATTACCACCGGCCATATAGTGGTGAAACACGCTGTATTCTACTGTTGATACAGTCGTATACATTACCACTCCATTACCACTACATTACCACTACATTACCACCGGTCATATAGTGTTGAAACACGCTGTATTCTAGGGCTGCTCGATTAATCATAATCACGATTATTTGGTCAATATTGAAATCACGATTATTCAAACGATTATTTTTGATTATGAAAACATGAGGCAATTATTCTGCATTTCTCTCCAAAAAAAGACTTTGTAACTGAGAGCTTTGACATTTCCCCTTAAGGAATACACACACATGAACACAGACAGACGGGTACCCAGACAGACGGGTACACAGACAGATGGGTACACAGACAGACAGACGGGTACACAGACAGACGGGTACCCAGACAGACGGGTACCCAGACAGACGGGTACACAGACAGACGGGTACACAGACAGACAGGTACACAGACAGACGGGTACACAGACAGACGGGTACACAGACAGACGGGTACACAGACAGACAGGTACACAGACAGACGGGTACCCAG
Organism: Micromesistius poutassou; assembly: GCF_964030765.1. NCBI lineage: Eukaryota > Metazoa > Chordata > Actinopteri > Gadiformes > Gadidae > Micromesistius > Micromesistius poutassou. The sequence continues at coordinate 757,923 of NC_140282.1, read as the reverse complement.
ACAGACGGGTACCCAGACAGACGGGTACACAGACAGACGGGTACACAGACAGACGGGTACACAGACAGACGGGTACCCAGACAGACGGGTACACAGACAGACGGGTACACAGACAGACGGGTACACAGACAGACGGGTACCCAGACAGACGGGTACACAGACAGACGGGTACACAGACAGACGGGTACACAGACAGACGGGTACACAGACAGACGGGTACACAGACAGACGGGTACACAGACAGACGGGTACACAGACAGACGGGTACCCTGCATCTTGACCAGCTTGCTCATGTAGCAGCTGAACAGAGAGTAGATCCGCTCCGTCTCTCGGTCTCCGTCCACGTCCAGCTGGATGTTGTCTGGTAGACCCCTGCACACACACACACACACACACACACACACACACACATTAGGGGTGGTACTGATGTGTGTGTGAAGGGGTGGTAGTGATGTGTGTGAGGGGGTGGTACTGATGTGTGTGTGAGGGGGTGGTAGTGATGTGTGTGTGAGGGCGGTACTGACTGGTGTGTGTGAGGGGGTGGTAGTGATGTGTGTGTGAGGGGGTGGTGATGTGTGTGAGGGCGGTACTGACTGGTGTGTGTGAGGGGGTGGTACTGATGTGTGTGTGAGGGGGGTACTGACTGGTGTGTGTGAGGGTGGTACTGATGTGTGTGAGGGGGTGGTAGTGATGTGTGTGTGAGGGTGGTACTGATGTGTGTGTGAGGGGGTGGTAGTGGTGTGTGTGTGAGGGGGTGGTACTGGTGTGTGTGAGGGCGGTACTGACTGGTGTGTGTGAGGGGGTGGTACTGATGTGTGTGTGAGGGGGGTACTGATGTGTGTGTGTGAGGGTGGTACTGATGTGTGTGTGAGGGGGTGGTACTGATGTGTGTGAGGGGGTGGTACTGGTGTGTGTGTGAGGGGGTGGTACTGATGTGTGTGAGGGTGGTACTGATGTGTGTGAGGGGGTGGTACTGATGTGTGTGAGGGTGGTAGTGATGTGTGTGAGGGTGGTAGTGATGTGTGTGTGA
>NC_140282.1:746893-749393 GCF_964030765.1 Micromesistius poutassou | reverse complement strand
TCCTCAGAGAGGATTATGGCAGCTGGCATCGCTACGCTAGCAGAGAGCAGCCGTAGCTCACCTGTATGGTATCAGAGCAGCCGTAGCTCACCTGTACGCTATCAGAGCAGCCGTAGCTCACCTGTACGCTATCAGAGCAGCGCTAGCTCACCTGTACGCTATCAGAGCAGTGCTAGCTCACCTGTACGCTATCAGAGCAGTGCTAGCTCACCTGTACGCTATCAGAGCAGTGCTAGCTCACCTGTATGGTAGCGGAGCAGCACTAGCTCACCTGTATGGTAGCAGAGCAGCGCTAGCTCACCTGTACGCTATCAGAGCAGTGCTAGCTCACCTGTATGGTAGCGGAGCAGCCGTAGCTCACCTGTATGGTAGCAGAGCAGTGCTAGCTCACCTGTATGGTAGCAGAGCAGCGCTAGCTCACCTGTACGCTATCAGAGCAGCCGTAGCTCACCTGTATGGTAGCGGAGCAGTGCTAGCTCACCTGTATGGTAGCGGAGCAGTGCTAGCTCACCTGTATGGTAGCAGAGCAGCCGTAGCTCACCTGTATGCTATCAGAGCAGCACTAGCTCACCTGTATGCTATCAGAGCAGCACTAGCTCACCTGTATGCTATCAGAGCAGCACTAGCTCACCTGTATGCTATCAGAGCAGCACTAGCTCACCTGTATGCTATCAGAGCAGCACTAGCTCACCTGTATGCTATCAGAGCAGCACTAGCTCACCTGTATGCTATCAGAGCAGCACTAGCTCACCTGTATGCTATCAGAGCAGCACTAGCTCACCTGTATGCTATCAGAGCAGCACTAGCTCACCTGTATGCTATCAGAGCAGCACTAGCTCACCTGTATGCTATCAGAGCAGCACTAGCTCACCTGTATGGTAGCGGAGCGGTGCTAGCTCACCTGTATGGTAGCAGAGCAGTGCTAGCTCACCTGTATGCTATCAGAGCAGCACTAGCTCACCTGTATGCTATCAGAGCAGTGCTAGCTCACCTGTATGGTAGCGGAGCAGCCGTAGCTCACCTGTATGGTAGCAGAGCAGTGCTAGCTCACCTGTATGGTAGCAGAGCAGCGCTAGCTCACCTGTACGCTATCAGAGCAGCCGTAGCTCACCTGTATGGTAGCGGAGCAGTGCTAGCTCACCTGTATGGTAGCGGAGCAGTGCTAGCTCACCTGTATGGTAGCAGAGCAGCCGTAGCTCACCTGTATGCTATCAGAGCAGCACTAGCTCACCTGTATGCTATCAGAGCAGCACTAGCTCACCTGTATGCTATCAGAGCAGCACTAGCTCACCTGTATGCTATCAGAGCAGCACTAGCTCACCTGTATGCTATCAGAGCAGCACTAGCTCACCTGTATGCTATCAGAGCAGCACTAGCTCACCTGTATGCTATCAGAGCAGCACTAGCTCACCTGTATGCTATCAGAGCAGCACTAGCTCACCTGTATGCTATCAGAGCAGCACTAGCTCACCTGTATGCTATCAGAGCAGCACTAGCTCACCTGTATGCTATCAGAGCAGCACTAGCTCACCTGTATGGTAGCGGAGCGGTGCTAGCTCACCTGTATGGTAGCAGAGCAGCCGTAGCTCACCTGTATGGTAGCGGTGCAGCGCTAGCTCACCTGTATGGTAGCAGAGCAGCGCTAGCTCACCTGTATGGTAGCGGTGCAGCGCTAGCTCACCTGTATGGTAGCGGAGCAGCGCTAGCTCACCTGTACGGTAGCGGTGCAGCGCTAGCTCACCTGTATGGTAGCGGAGCAGCGCTAGCTCACCTGTATGGTAGCAGAGCAGCACTAGCTCACCTGTATGGTAGCAGAGCAGCGCTAGCCCACCTGTATGCTATCAGAGCAGCGCTAGCTCACCTGTACGCTATCAGAGCAGCGCTAGCTCACCTGTACGCTATCAGAGCAGCGCTAGCTCACCTGTATGGTAGCGGTGCAGTGCTAGCTCACCTGTATGGTAGCGGTGCAGTGCTAGCTCACCTGTACGGTAGCGGTGCAGCGCTAGCTCACCTGTATGGTAGCGGTGCAGCGCTAGCTCACCTGTATGGTAGCGGAGCAGCACTAGCTCACCTGTATGGTAGCGGAGCAGCGCTAGCTCACCTGTACGCTATCAGAGAGCAGCGCTAGCTCACCTGTACGGTAGCAGAGCAGCGCTAGCTCACCTGTATGGTAGCAGAGCAGCGCTAGCTCACCTGTATGCTATCAGAGCAGCGCTAGCTCACCTGTATGGTAGCAGAGCAGCGCTAGCTCACCTGTATGGTAGCGGAGCAGCACTAGCTCACCTGTATGGTAGCGGAGCAGTGCTAGCTCACCTGTATGGTAGCGGAGCAGTGCTAGCTCACCTGTATGGTAGCGGACAGCAGCAGGAGGTCCCTGAGGGGGTTGTAGCGGTCGGAGGCGAACACGTGGTCCTCAGTGTAGACGATGTTCAGACGGAGAGACCCCAGCTCCTCCACCTTCACCACCCGGCCCCCACCCTCCCTGGGCTGCAGGAAGTAC
>NC_140282.1:701893-739393 GCF_964030765.1 Micromesistius poutassou | reverse complement strand
TGTTCATTGCGTTTAAATGTGTGTGTGTTGGTGTGTTTATATGTGTGTGTATATATGTGTGTTGTCTGTATGTGTGTAGACCAAATATCTACGACACTATAAAGAGCTACAACACATATAACAACACTCTCGTTGCTTCACTTTATTGCTTCACTGTACAGAAGACACAATGGATATTACAACATTGTGTTGAACTCAACTGTGTAGCGTTTATAGTGACACTGTATATTACAACATTGTGTTGAACTCAACTGTGTAGCGTTTATAGTGATGACACTGTATATTACAACATTGTGTTGAACTCAACTGTGTAGCGTTTATAGTGACACTGTATATTACAACATTGTGTTGAACTCAACTGTGTAGCGTTTATAGTGACACTGTATATTACAACATTGTGTTGAACTCAACTGTGTAGAGTTTAGTGACACTGTATATTACAACATTGTGTTGAACTCAACTGTGTAGAGTTTATAGAGTGCCGATGTATAGAGAAACACTATATAACAACAATGTGTAGAACTACAATGTCTGAACTGTGCTGTATATAGAGACCACTGTATAGAGCAACATTTGAATAGAGATGTCTGCATAGAAATAGATGTATATAACAACACTGTATAGAGTGACACTGTACAGATACACTGTATATAACAATACAGTGTAGGGGTTATAGAGTGACACTGACAGTGACACTATAGATACACTGTACATAACCATACTGTTGCCCTTAACGCTATGGAGTATATAGCGGGACAATGTATAGAGAAACACTGTATATATATCAACAATATGTAGAACAGGAATACTCAGATCAATATCCTAACACTAAATATTTCCTGACACTGGTGTCATACCGGTTTCATTCACACTTTTACCGGTTTCAAACTGACGTCATGTCGGTTTCACAATGGGGTCGTGGTGGTTACCTTAACAATGGTGTGTCATACAGGTTTTACCAACGCTGGTGCCATACTGGTTTGACTCGTGGGGGCACTCAATCAAACCCTGAATCAATGCACCTGACATCCCACGACCAATCCCCATCCCTCCCGCAGCGCCCGCAGCGCCCGACGCGCTGTGATGTTGTGGTGTTTTACGCGCCGGTGTTAATCATTGTCGTGTGGAAACTTCTCAAGGTGAACGTTAAGGTTCCTGCTGGTTATTTAACCCTCAGTAAACAACACCGAGACTTGACCTTATCATAATGCCATGGCAACCAGCTAGCTACATGCTAATAACACTCCAGCTGCGTGCTAACGGCGCGCTAGAAGAGGTTGGATATAAACAAACTAGCTACATGCTAATAATTTACGAGCACAGTATGATATGAAACAGCTGGATACAAGTTCATAACTCACTACCAATGGTATATTAACCAGCCAGCCTCATGGCTGATTCACAGCCTTAAATACCTTCATTTCATCTTAAACATCCTAACCACGTTTACTTTTCCTTAACCCACTTAACTTTGCTTAACTTCAGCACCTTATCTTAAAAGTCTTAGGGATTATGTTGTGTAAAATCCCAACCAATCAGAATGCATGTCGGTCAGATAGTTATCAGCAGGTAATAACTAAAGGCTCTGGCATAGTTCACCAGTCCATGGAACGTAGAACTATACAGCGCAGACAGACAGTTCACCAGTCCATGGAACGTAGAACTATACAGCGCAGACAGACAGTTCACCAGTCCATGGAACGTAGCCTATACAGCGCAGACAGACAGTTCACCGGCCCATGGAACATAGCCTATACACTACAGTGCAGACAGACAGTCCACTAGTACATGGTAGGGACACTGGATTTTGCCTTTCCTAGTCCAGCCGTGCAGCCGTCCCACAATCGTCGTGCATGGTTTCCCTTCTCTGTGTCTCCAGTACTGTATTAAATGTGTCTTGATGTGACAGTTTCTTTATTTATATATATATTGTAACAGCTTAAAGCTTAAAGATTTTCACAAGAAACATAACATATGAAGCGTATGCAAATGGTGCGTTACGTGTTCACAACAAAAAGCATCTCGATGATGAATGTCAACCAGAGAGACGCTCTGAGTGAGCCCGGTGCTCTTAACGCCACGGGACACACGGCTCACACAACGTCTCCAGCAGACCAGCCCGGGCTCTTCTGCAGAGGGCCGCTGCTGCAGGGCGTGGGTCATTGTTGTCTGCGTTCCCAGCAGAGGCTGCTCTGTGTCTGGTATGACTGGACCGTGAGCAGGGCTCCAGGTGATGAGTACCAACAGACCATCGATCAGCACGGATCAATACTCACCGTCCTCACAGCGCTGACCCCAGCGGGGTTCTCTCTGTCTGGATTATGAATAAATGCACTATAGGACTATAGATGGGCTTAGCGCTGACCCAAAATCACCGACCAATCACATCCCTCCCACATCCTCCCCACCCTGAATCCATGGCAACCTGTCACATTAAGGGAGGTAGGGGGTGATCTATGTTGTGTTTAGAATGAAGGGGCGGGGTGGGGGCGGGACGGGGGGGACGGAGGGGGGGGCAGCAGCTGGGATGCTCCATAAGCACTGACCACAGTCTGCCTCTCTCTCTCTCTCTCTCTCTCTCTCTGTCTCTGTCTCTCTCTCTCTGTCGCTCTCTCTCTCTCTCTCTCTCTGGACTATAGGAGCATGTGGCCGCCCAGGAGAAACAATAACTTCTTACTTGGGGCTGTTCATGCTCAACAGGAAGTGAATTGAGGGTAGTTTCCTCTTTCCTTTTCTTCAGACAGCCAGCAGCTTCCCCGGAAGTATACAGGCTTTCCCCCATCTAAGGGTGTGTGTGTGTGTGTGTGTGTGTGTGTGTAGATCCAAGGGTGTGTGTGTGTGTGTGTGTGTGTGTGTGTGTGTGTGTGTATGTGTGTGTGTGTGTGTGTGCGTGTGTGTGTTTATGTTTATATATCATGGTGTGTGAATCTAAAGGTGTGTGTATATAACGGTGTGTGTGTGTGTCTAACACACACACACACACACACACACACACACACACACACACACACACACAAACACACACGCAGAGGCAGAGATACATTTGAGAGGGCCACGCTAGAAGATTTGACAGATTTAGAAAACGTGAGTGAACTACTGGCGTAACCACACACCTCACCACAAGTTAAGATACATGGAACTGTTTTGATTGGTATGAGTGTGGAAAGTACTGATTTTCTGATTTTTCTTTGAATCTCTCACGATCAAAATAGTGACACACACACACACACACATACAAGCGCAGAGGCAGAGATACATATATATATATATATATATATGTATGTATATATGTGTGTGTGTGTGTGTGTGTGTGTGTGTGTGTATACATTTATATATTTATATATAGTTCATTTATTTATTTATATTTGTCGTGGGTATGAACGCTGTTTGGGAGTTTCGCAGAAGAAAAGGAGAGGCTATCAACACCGTCTTGTTTCATGTGAAAACAAGCGGGCGGTAGGCGGTGAGCGGGCCTGGCCTACATGTAGGAGCGTCCACATGAGGGCTGAAAGCAGACATGTACACCACGGTCCGCTACCCGAGGGACAAAGCACGTCCGCTCAACGCGCTCCGACTCGGTAACACTCGGGGTCGGCTCGGCAGACTCGAGCGGACATCCAGAAAGTGAAGCGGCGAGAGTGAATATGGAGGGTCTGTAAGTCCCCGTCCCCCCCCACCCCTATAAAGACCTAACGGTGAGGCCGGCCGGGTGTACGGTTTCATTAATAACAATAATATAGGCCAACATGTAGACCAATGAAAGTCTCTCTGTGTGTAGACCCATCATGACGCTGGCTTGGAGAGGGGGTTGGGCAGAGATTTGGATGTCACCACAGCTAAGGATTACTCCAATCCGATATGGAGACGTACATCCAACTTGACATGGTTCTAGTCACCACGGGACCCGACCTCAGACCGCGGCCGGAAAACCGGGAGAGCCCGGACCCCTCTAGTCCAGTTGTTCATGTGTGGAGCGGTGCGAGCCAGCTGTGCCTATTCTGGATGTGGGATTTGACTCTGTGTGTGTGTGTGTGTGTGTGTGTGTGTGTGTGTGTGTGTGTGTGTGTGTGTGTGTGTGTGTGTGTGTGTGTGTGTGTGTGTGTGTGTGTGTTTTGTAGCCAGTCCGCTGCCAGAGAAACGTGTGATTTGAATTACAACACGGCATGAAGAAGAAGTGTAGGCGTCGGACACACACACACACACACACACACACACACACACACACACACACACACACACACACACACACACACACACACACACACACACACACACACACACACACACACACTGGGGGTAGGGGGTAGTCTAGCGCTTACCTATTTTGATTTTGACGCTCTGGAAAACACGGAGACCCTCCTCTTCGACCGCCATAGTCCCGCCGCGTCGCCGCTCCTCGGAACAGATCTTCAGCTCCTCCCGCAACCAGTCAACTCCGCTACTGTAGCGGGGTGGTGCATCGATGCTCCCCGGGAACCAGCGTCCGTCTGCGGCTTCGACTCATCGACTCTCCCCGGCAGCATCTCCGGTGGAGGCGTGGCCTGGCGTGTCCCCGCCTTCCTCCGGTTGAGTGACAAGTTGGGTCTGGGAGACTGGGAGCTTCAGTTCCCTTGGCCATGCTCTCAACACATGGAGCGCATTTAGAGCAAAACTTAACCTGGAGGAAATGGTTGACCTGTCACTCTAGGACACTCTAGGTCACCAAAGAAGTGGTTTGTGGACTGTTGTGAGGGCACAACAGAGGACAGACTCAGCAATGTGGATTATTTAAACTACTGCGGAGAGGGTGAGCAGTTCTAAAAACCACAGAGGATCGGTCATCGACACACACACACACACACACACACACACACACACACACACACACACACACACACACACACACACACACACACACACACACACACACACACACACACACACACACAGAGACACTCGGGCAGCGCCTTCACCATCTCAGACAGCTTAATAAATTCTCCCTGAGGACCATTAGTCCCTCTCTAGAGCTGTAGAGCGCTAGCGGAGAGGAAGTGTCACTAAGGTTAGGGAACAGCTCTAGGAGAACTTGTACATCAGGAGGTGCAGAACCAGAGCCTGGCTGTAAGAACATGGAGGATTCCCACCAACCCAACAACGGACTGTTTCATCTGCTGCGGTCAGCCAAGCGATTCCGCAGTCACGCAGCATAAACAGAGAGACCGATAGAGCTTCAATCTTTCCCCCAGGCCATCAGGACGGAATCAGGGTCACACAGTCACACAACAGTGAACTTCCTTGTGACATGGAAAGCAACACATATGTAGAAGGAATAAGCAAAGCATACATTTTCAGTTATATATGTTTCACATATTTTTTCTATTTTTAGACTTAGGGTTAGGGTTTAAATCATCTCCTATTGCAAACAGTGTTGCTTGTTTTTACTGTAAATGTTGCTGCTTTAAGCAATTCCACTGTACTGTACTGTGTATGTGACAAATAAAGTTATTGATATTTAATTCATAATAGCCTACAGATTATTTTTTTCGGCCCACTTCATAACTGTATACATAAATGTATTTATGATCTTAACTATTAGAATCACAAACACAATTTTATGCAATGCCATCATAGATCATATAGCTCACAGTACACCAACTGCATGGAGGCTTAGGGCCGGCTCTGGTGGAGGTAAGGGTGCAGGTGGAGGCTATAGTGTAGGTGGAGGTTAGGTGGAGGGGCAGGGGGGTTAGGGCTACTGTAGAGGTGGAGGTTATAGTGTAGGTGGAGGTTAGGTGGAGGGGCAGGGGGGTTAGGGCTACTGTAGAGGTGGAGGTTATAGTGTAGGTGGAGGTTAGGTGGAGGGGCAGGGGGGTTAGGGCTACTGTAGAGGTGGAGGTTAGGGCGTAGGTGGAGTTAGGGTGTGGTCGGCGGTGCCGGTGGTGTTCATTTGAAGGCTGTGGTTAGGGTGGAGGTGCCGTTGGGGTGAGGCCGGCGGTGGAGGTTATGGTTTGCAGAGCAGGGGTTAACCAGCTTCCCTAGTAGAGTTCTCCAGACAGTAGAGTTAAGAAGTACGTAAGATCAAGGTTCAAGTTGTAATTCGTAGCGAAGAAATACAAGTCAACGGTTACACTTCACCAAAAGGGTGCATGAATGGATGGTCCATAAGTGTTATCAAGACATCCTTAACTGTCAACTAGTATCAAATAACAGAACACATTGGCACAGATAATAGATACAATAAAGACAATACATAATAAAGAATACAATAAGACTATTGCAAACTGCAGGAAGTTATAGTTGTAATATTGTAACGCGTGTGAATGTATTTCACCATTGTAACTCTCTTGATACTGTATGTGTGTTTACTGGGCCGTGCACGTCAGAGGAAGTGAGGAAGACGACTGCGATGGCGACGCCCTGCGGTCGGTACACCACACGCGCGAGTTTGTGTGTGTGTGTATCTTGCCACACACACACACACACACACACACACACACACACACACACGAGTAGAAGCAGAGGAGATGGAGGAGTAGAAGGATGAGGAGGAGGATGAGGTGGAGGAGGAGGAGGAGGATGCTGAGAGGTGGTGAGAGGAGGTGGTAGAGGAGGAGAGGGAGGAGAGGAGGAGAGGGAGGTGGTAGAGGAGGAGAGGGAGGAGAGGAGGAGAGGGAGGTGGTAGAGGAGGAGAGGGAGGAGAGGAGGAGAGGGAGGTGGTAGGAGGAGAGGGAGGAGAGGAGGGTGGAGATGGAAAGGGAGACATTAAAGTGTGGGGTGGGAGGATTTTACTCTGAAGAATAAATGTGAGCAGATATAAATACCTCTGTATGTGAATGACAAGACACCAGTTCCTTGTTCCGTTTCTTCTTAATACTTTCCTTTATTCAAGGTTTAAATATATCCACACAAACACAAACATCAATGGTCAACGATGCAAATCCTTTATGGGTTTATTGTTCTAGAACTTATTACTTGAGATTGTGTAACTTGATAATTGTGTTGAACATACACATAACTTATTTTAATATGTGTTGTGTTTATATCGTTTAACGTAGCACTGTATGCCAAACTGTTTTGTGAATATGGTTTCAACATAACCGTGTGTACTAACGGAAGTGTGTACAGTTTGGAGGAAGCCCTTTGCATATGAATCATAGACAGAACATGGGTACAGATACAAACAAACACTTGTTATGAACCAGTTGTCTGTCTACACAGGAGATCAGCCATGAAGAGTTAGGTCACTCTAAAGTGACGGACAACAGGATCTAAAAACTTTAAATAACATAAGATATCACAGAGGGATTTACCCACTTCACACCTACAAAATACCTCGTCAAGAAAATGTCAAAAAGTATATTAATCCTCAACATAAGATAATGTACTCAGTCTTGGAATGACTCAGGATTGTGAGGGTGTAGTAATACCCCCCCCACCCCCCTCCCCGTTGTGTGTCATTTGAACTTCCTCAAAGTGCGGAATGCCGAGCTTCAATCAGCTGCAGCATCAGCGTGGTGTGAGTGTAATGTTAGTGTAATGTTATGTTAATGTCATGTTCACTGGCTCGGCTCTTCAGCCAGGATGTAAAATAAACTCCAACCTTTTAATCAGCTTGAAGGAACGGAAGACTAGATAGACTATAAGTCTGTGGCCTCGCAGTGGATTTAATGGAACATGATTTTCTGATACTAAATGAATTCACTTAATCACAATCACCCTCAATAACATAATCTGAATTGAATTATGGATTTATATTGTCCATCACTTTAATAATAAATAATAACATATGTAATATCAGTATAATCAATGTGAGGTTATGGAAAGGGAAGGTTTGAGGGTTAGGAAATGGTAAAGGGAGGTTTTGTTCAGCTAAGTTCATAATCAAAATCATAAGCGTTTTGGTTAAGGTAAGGTTATTGTCAAGGACGGTTTAGTTACGGTAAGGGGAGGTTTAGTTAAGGTTACGGTTAGGGGAGGTTTGGTTAAGGTAAGGTTATGTACGGGAATGGTAAGTTAAGGTTATGTAACCGTAAGGGGAGGTTTGGTTAAGGTAAGGTTATGGTAAGGGGAGGTTTGGTTAAGGTAAGGTTATGGTAAGGGGAGGTTTGGTTAAGGTAAGGTTATGGTAAGGGGAGGTTTGGTTAAGGTAAGGTTATGGTAAGGAGTGGTTTGGTTAAGGTAAGGTTATGGTAAGGAGAGGTTTGGTTAAGGTAAGGTTATGGTAAGGGAAAGCTTGGTTAAGGTTAGATAAAGGTATGGGTAGGTTTTGTTAAGGTAAGTGGAGGTAAGAGGAGGTTTGGTTAAGGTAAGGTTATGGTAAGGGGAGGTTTAGTTAAGGTTATGTGATTAAGGGGTGGTTTGGTTAAGGTAAGGTTATGGTAAGGGGAGGTTTAGTTAAGGTTATGTGATTAAGGGGTGGTTTGGTTAAGGTAAGGTTATGGTAAGGCAAGGCAAAATGGAGGATCTTTAATGTCGACAGTAAGTAAATGATAGACGAGACTCTGGTGACAGGGACGCCTCGTCCCGTCCTGATAGGCCGAGGCGTCCTGTCATCATAGACCTTTGAAGAAGAAGTCCCGCCTCCGAGGCTCCGGTTCCCTCGGTCAAACGTCTACGGGGAATAACACGTTTGGGTTTATGAACGATCGTACATAACAAACTCTGTAGGCGGCGGAGACGTAAAAGCTGCGTCACGTTTTGAACGACACACTTTCTCCATCTAGTTTGAACTGGAGTTTTTTTGGATTGTCGGTGCCGTTAGAGAAGCATTAATAATCGCTTACTACTGGAAGGGCGCCGGCAATCCAAAAAAAAGGTGTGTCGTTCAAAACGTGACGCTTTAAGCTTTTACGTCTCCGCCACCTGCAGAGTTTGTTATGTGCGATCGTTCATAAACCCTGTGTTGTTCCCCGTAGACGTTTGACCGAGGGAACCGGAGCCTCGGGGGCGGGACTTATCCTCCAGAGTGTCTACAGGCTGAGGCCTCGGCCTATCAGGACGGGAGGCGGGGCCATGCACGGGGGTCGTACGGAGGTCACTAGTAGGCGTAGGGCGGGGGCTTCACGAAGGGGGCGTGGCCGTAGGCGGCGGCGTACAGTACGGGGGCGTCGGGGGTGAGGGCGTAGAGGCCGGGGTGGGGGGGCCCCCCCTCCTCTGGGTGGGGCAGGCCGGGGGGGAGGGGCTGGGCGGGGGGGTGGGGCGGCGGCGGCGGCGGCGGCAGACCGGGCCCTTGGGACAGGTCGGCGGCGGCGTAGTGTCCCTCAGGGTGGTACTGGGGGGTGTGCATCACCGGATGGGACGCGTAGTGCTGGGGGGAGGTCACATGACACGAGCTCACTCACCTGCTGCGGCTCATTTGAATATGGCCTGGACATGTGATTATATACATGTGATTATGGACATGTGATTATGGACATGTGGATTATGGATATATTGATTATGGACATATGGATTATGGATATGTGGATTATGGACATAGCAATATGGACTTCATGGCTGAACGGCTGGTTCTGAACAAATGGTAGATGGTAGGGATGTCTAGTGGTAAGGTGTGTGTGTGTGTGTGTGTGTGTGTGTATGTGTGTATGTGTGTGTGTGCGTGTGTGTGTGTGTGTGTGTGTGTGTGTGTGCGTGCGTGCGTGTGTGTGTGTGTTTATATGTAGGTTTGGTTAAGAACAGAATCCTATTGAGTTTCTCTTGTATACATGTTTGTAAAGTTGTGTGTGTGTGTGTGTGTGTGTGTGTGTGTGTGTGTGTGTGTGTGTGTGTGTGTGTGTGTGTGTGTGTGTGTGTGTGTACCTGCATGGGGTAGGTCATCATGTGCTGGGTGGGGTTGTAGAGGATGTGGGGCGGGGGCGACGGTGGGTACGGGGTTGCGTGGAGAGACGGCTTGTTCTGCAGAACACCCCGTTAATGAAGACACCTCCAAAACACACCCTTCATGAAGACCACTCGTGTGTGTGTGTGTGTGTGTGTGTGGGTGCATCCCACAGCGGAGGTGATTGTGGACTTCCGTACCCCCCCCCCCCCCCCCCCCCCCCACCGTCTGGTACGACTCTGCGTCCGCCCGCTCTAGGGCCAGGCTACAAAGAGCGGATCATCCGCGGCCCCCCCCCCTGCCCCCCCCACCACGGACCTTCACAGCTCAGAAAGCCCAGTAGATTGCGGCTGACCCCTCACATCCTGCCAACAGACTGTTTAACCTCTCTGTCGCGTTCGGGTCAAATCTGACCGATTTCCTACTTTCACCAATCATAAATATTGTGTTTTACATTTTATTGTGTCAAGGCCTAATGATATCCTCCACGCTAGGCGTTTGAATGTATATAATTGCTGATCACCACTTTCATTGAATCTTGAGTGGTTTAGTCAACTTTGTAACACCTGTGGTGTTTCCCGGTCAAAAATGACCACCGTAGGAAATGAACGGGTGACCCTAGATTGTGTTCATCCATCAGATAGAACACGGCCACAAATCCACCACCACCACTGCACGCACACACAATTTCTGTGTCTATCCTTTGTATATTCACTGCAGTTATTCATGTAAACCAGTAGTCTGAGACATTGTTTACAGCTTAAAGGGGAGTTAAATAAAATTTGGTGATGATCAATGTTTTTTTGTGTGTTAATGTAAGAGCAGTCAAAACAGGCCGGTCAAATTTGACCGGGAGCACCAAAGTAAGAGCGGAGAAACGAACACGACACAAAGGTTAACCTCCTGCCCTCTAGGCGGCGCTGCAGGGCCATCATGCCCAAAACATCACGGCACCTAAACAGTTTTTTCCCCCCAAGCAATAGCCCTCCTAAATAACTCTTGAACACATGGACTGTATTGCACTTTATTTTTACATTACAGTTTTGCACTATCTCCATTCATATTTAGTGCTCATGTTGGTACTGTCTGTCCTTGTCATATGTATTGTTGTTTTGTCGTTTTTGTTTTATTTTGTGATGTTGTTGCCTGCATGGAGAAGACCAAGTCAAATTCCTAGTATCTTGTATACATGGCGAAATAAAGTTGAATTGAATTACATACACAGTACATACACAGACTACTGCTGCCTTTACGTGCTGTGGGAAAGATGGACCTTTCCATTTGTGAACTGGAAATTACGAGTGCGTTGTGTTCAAGTGCTTTTGTTGTCGTGGTGAAATGAAACATGGCGGACCCACAGATCCTGACCTGTTGCTGTTGAAAAGGTCAAAGGTCAAAGGTCAAAGGTCAAAATATTCTACGAGCGCGCCAGTGGAAATGACGACGTGAGTGAGGGGGCATTCATGTGCAATTTTCACGCACCTGAAGGCACCACACATGTGCCAGAACACGGTCGGCATAGAGTCTAGATTTAATCTTTAGCCTTGGCCCGGAAACCACCGCTGCAAGTGGCAGAGTTACGCATGTTTCCTGTTGCGTTACGGAGATACTCTACCCCGGAAAAAAAATGGCGCGATTCCTGCGCAAAGAAAAAAGGCCAAAATGTCCAATGTCCAAAGTGAACAGGCTACACTGTAGGACTACACTGTGAACAGGCTACACTGTAGGACTACACTGTGAACAGGCTACACTGTAGGACTACACTGTGAACAGGCTACACTGTAGGACTACACTGTGAACAGGCTACACTGTAGGACTACACTGTGAAGAGGCTACACTGTAGGACTACACTGTGAACAGGCTACACTGTAGGACTACACTGTGAACAGGCTACACTGTAGGACTACACTGTGAACAGGCGCGCTGTCAATCCTCATCCATCACAATCCACACCTCAGCCCCTCCCCTCTCCATAAGGTGACCAGATTTCTGGGACAAAATCCGGGGACATCGTGGGCTCAGCGGTGTGTAAAAACCTCCAAACATGTCGTGTTTTTGTCACAGAAAAACTAAAACGGGGGCACTGCCCTTACCATTCGCAAAGCAGTTTCTCTCACTCTCTTTATCCAAAAATGCAAAGGAATTGATTAATAATTGCGGACGAGATTGTTGACGGGGGCGGGGGCGGGCGGGGGGGGGGGGGGGGGGGAATTCCAATTTCGGATCTTCGGAATTTCCGGAAAACCGGGGACATTTCCGGGGACAGGGACGGGGACTGTCCCCGGAAACCAGGGGCGTCTGGTCACCCTACCTCTCCACCAGCTGCTACTGAGGACCATACAGCGGCCCTGGTCCGTCAGCACCTCTGGCCGGACCGCAGTCGAACCATACCGAGTTGGTACGCGTTTCAATGACCAGTTTAAACGCGTGTTAAGATGTGCTGCCAACGCACGCCCGACGGCCGCTGAGGCGGTGGTGGTGGAGTCGCCGCCCCTGCTGGAATATACCGGTAGGCTCAGTACGATAAGCGTACGTTCTTGTGGTCTGAGACGGATGTACACAGGGGACGGACGGAGTGGGCAACACTTTGATTCATTACTATTAGTTTATTCCTAAAACGTCTATCATTAAAAAAGTAGGGGTGGGAAAAATAATCGATTCTTCGATGCATCGCGATTCTCACTAGAACGATTCTGTCTCGATGCAGAAAAATGTATAATCTGAAACAAATTTAATTGAAAAAATATTTATATATATTTTAAAGTTTTTTATTAAATTTGTTCGCCTGCTGCAGAAGCGCTACAGAAAACTCCTTTCTGCCTGCGGGTTCTCTGCGCAGAGAACCGACTTTATCTAATATAAAATATTAGATAAGGTGATTCATCAGTTGATTGTCTTTAATGATCATCACACAAGTAGGAAGTGATTAGCTCTGAGTAGCAAACTCAGATGTATATATATATATTTGAAAATCCTGCATGGAAATGTACATTAAAAAATTGTTGAATCGAGATGCATCGATAATCGAATCGTTGACCTCTGAATCGGAATCAAATCGAATGGTGAGGTGCCAGGAGATTCCCACCTCTATTGAAAAGGGTAATGAAGGTTTGGATAAAAAAATATTCACTTGCAAATCAAGATAGCTTGTTGAAAAAGGACAGGTTTATTTCACATTAGTTTTGTTCTCAAGACAATAATTCACTTTGATATCGCTGATCCTGATATCAAACACGGTTTTTGATTGGCACTTGATTGTACAACGTGTAAACAAGACTAATCTAGGATAAATCAAACTGAATTCATCAGTGCGATATCGTTGTGTTTGTTCTGTCTGTCTGAAATAAATCAAATGTTTAAAATGTCTCTTAAAGGTGCCATATTATACCACCGGGTGTGAGTGTAATTAGCCGTTACAAGCCGTTTTAAAAATCTGCCTCTTCTGACATCACAGGTGGGAACGGCTAATCCCACTCACACCAGGTGGTATAATATGTCACTTTTAAACAAATCTATCCAATTATAATATCAAAATGACTATGGGCTTTAAAAAAAAAAATCAATAAGTGTATCGTGTTGTGGACGCACATCGCCATACGTTCTTGATTCGTTTTTAATCTTTCGTTCATATAATTATAACGCCAGTGTTGACGCAACATGTACATGTGTAGAAGTTCGAGAGTCTTAAGGATCTGTTATAATTTGTTCTTCAATATAATTATATTATAATAATGCCATAGTTGCCATTGTTATTATATATATATATACTGTATTATTTACTGTAATTGCACAACATTTTTGCACTGCACTATATTTTGCACTACAATCAACCGTGGCTGGTACCACTATCAGTTGATCACTTTACATTTCTGTTTACACTTCTGTTACTTATTTTTACTTATTTTCTATATTTTTAAATATCTATTTACTTTATATTGTATTGTTGCTGCTATGTGTGTGTTGAGTTACCAAGCACAAGAATTTCACTCTTGTGTACAATAAGAATGTAATAAAAGCTATTCTGATTCTGATTCTGTAAATATATATATATATATATATATATATATATATATATTGATAGGCATAAATCGGTAAAAAAACACATCAGAGGAATTAAAAGAAACTGGTACACAAATTTCAAGAGTAAAACATTCTGCACATCACGACAACTGTGCAGCATATATATATTATACATGTTTCTGCCCCATTCTCTTGAATGTTAAGGCAATCTTAAGTAAAAAGTCTGATTATCAAAGTATCAGATGATATCAGATGAAGCGATTTCTAAAGTTCTGAATACTGTATATATATATATATATACATATATATATATATACTGTATATATACGTATGGGGTAGTCCAGCTCACCAGGTCCTTGTAGGCTCCCAGCAGGGCAGCGGTGACGATGCCCAGGCAGACGGCGATGACGTTGAGGACCACAGAGACCCAGAGCAGCCGGTCGAGGTGGACCACGTCCCAGCAGCCCGTCACCCCCTCGAACACATCGAACATGGCTAGAGGGCTGAGAGCAGAGCATATTAATACATTATATTATACTGTAATACATGAATAAAGTGGAGAGAGAGAGAGATAGAGATAGAGATAGAGATAGAGATATAGATAGATAGATAGACAGACAGACAGACAGACAGACAGACAGACAGACAGACAGACAGACAGACAGACAGACAGACAGACAGACAGACAGACAGACAGACAGACAGACAGACAGACAGACAGACAGACAGACAGACAGACAGACAGACAGACAGACAGACAGACAGACAGACAGACAGACAGACAGACAGACAGACAGACAGACAGACAGACAGACAGACAGACAGACAGACAGACAGACAGACAGACAGACAGACAGACAGACAGACAGACAGACAGACAGACAGACAGACAGACAGATAGATAGATAGATAGATAGATAGATAGATAGATAGATAGATAGATAGATAGATAACTTTATTTATCCCCGGGGGGGAAATTAGGTCATCGTAGCAGCGGTACAATACAATCAGAAATGAATTAGTATTAATACCTTTCGCAGCGGTAGCAGCAGTAACAGGTGTTGGTCCTGACTTTCATCTTGCATCCACCGAAGGTTAGTTGCGAAGCACACGTGACCTGAGGACGGGTGGGTGAGGGTGGGTGAGGGTGGGTGAGGGTGGGTGAGGGTGGTCATTGCTTCATCATTGCGTCATTTACACATTTTTCTGGATTGCAAAAAGAAAAGTTACGAGGCGTCGCCGTCCTCATAGTCTCGTCTATCAATCACTGACTGTAGACTATTATTATTATGACTATTACTATTATTATTATTGTATTAAAGATCCTCCATTTTGTTTGTTATTGAAGGTCCCGTGACGCGCCACCAGGTGTGAGTGTGATTGGCCGTTACAAGCCGTTTTGAAAATCTGCCCCTTATGACATCACAAGTGGGCGATGTCCACCTAGACGTGTGCTGGGTAGATCAGTCCACCGGCCCGCCCAGTGGACCGTAGCAGACGTTGCTCCGTCACACTATCTGTCACACGTCCAGGTGGACACGCCCATTTGTCAGAAGAGGCAGATTTTCAAAACGGCGTGTAACGGCCAATCACACTCACACCTGGTGGCACGGCATGGGACCTTTAAGTTATGTCATTTAATTGCAATTGTTTTTTCTCACTCGTGTTACGAGATATTTTTTTATAAAGTACGATTTCATATTTTACAATTATGATCGTTTTTTTTCTTGCTTGGGTTTTTGACATGATTCTGAGGCACCAGCTTCTGTAGAATAGCAATCCAGGTATTGATTTACCCACACGTTGTTATAGAGTTTAAACTGGGAACAACTCATAAACTCATAAACACACAAACTACAGTAGATTGTCTTTCTTCCAGATGGTTCAAGTAAAGTAACCAGCCTACCCAAGTTTGAGAACAAGTGATTCACGTCCTGAGACCTCTCTAACTGATTGGACATTGAAGAGCTCATACGATTATTTTGTGGTTGAAATCAGAGTCTAAAGTCTAAGTGATCGAGATCAGGAGGTTGGAGTTGCATGACTTGCTGAACTTGACAGTAGCCTCTCCAAGATCTGTCTGGTTTTATTGTGCTGTTTTCTGTCCCATCAAATAATAACACTTTGAAGCTTATAAAATCATGTAACATGTTTTACCTGTAGTTCTTTACATAGCCAGTAGTGTGATATGTAGGCAAGTTCCATTTAGAGCACTGGAAATCCGGATTTGGTAACCCTGAAAGTTTGTATCATGATCAAGGTGGTACAATCCGATGTTGCTTTGAAAAACGGGCACAAAAGTGAGACGGATTCCCTGATCCCGCATAGTCAAAAATGGGATTTCCAAATCGAGATCATTCTGATCCAGATTACATTTTTTTGTGGGCCCAGAGGAGACGCAGCGTCGGAGCACGCAGTACCGTCCACTGACCACCAGGCGCTGCACGGCCAGAGAGCGTCACACCTTCAGAGAGGCCCAGTCCGGGCTGGGCCCTTCCCCTGGGAGCTCCTCTCTGACCCGCGTTTTCCCACCACGGGGTTCTGTGTTTCCAGTAGAAGGCAAATGTACCTCTGTGTAGTATTGTGGTGTAGTACTCTGTGTAGTATTGTGGGGTAGTACTCGGTGTAGTATTGTGGTGTAGTACTCTGTGTAGTATTGTGGTGTAGTACTCTGTGTAGTATTGTGGTGTAGTACTCTGTGTAGTATTGTGGTGTAGTACTCTGTGTAGTATTGAAGTATTAGTACCTCTGTGTAGTATTCCAGTATTAGTACCTCTGTGTAGTATTGTGGGGTAGTACTCGGTGTAGTATTGTGGGGTAGTACTCTGTGTAGTATTGTGGGGTAGTACTCTGTGTAGTATTGTGGGGTAGTACTCTGTGTAGTATTGTGGGGTAGTACTCTGTGTAGTATTCCAGTATTAGTACCTCTGTGTAGTATTCCAGTATTAGTACCTCTGTGTAGTATTGTGGGGTAGTACTCTGTGTAGTATTGTGGTGTAGTACTCTGTGTAGTATTGAAGTATTAGTACCTCTGTGTAGTATTCCAGTATTAGTACCTCTGTGTAGTATTCCAGTATTAGTACCTCTGTGTAGTATTGTGGGGTAGTACTCTGTGTAGTATTGTGGGGTAGTACTCTGTGTAGTATTCCAGTATTAGTACCTCTGTGTACTATTGTGGGGTAGTACTCTGTGTAGTATTGTGGGGTAGTACTCTGTGTAGTATTGAAGTATTAGTACCTCTGTGTAGTATTCCAGTATTAGTACCTCTGTGTAGTATTGTGGGGTAGTACTCTGTGTAGTATTGTGGTGTAGTACTCTGTGTAGTATTGAAGTATTAGTACCTCTGTGTAGTATTCCAGTATTAGTACCTCTGTGTAGTATTGTGGGGTAGTACTCTGTGTAGTATTGTGGGGTAGTACTCTGTGTAGTATTCCAGTATTAGTACCTCTGTGTAGTATTGTGGGGTAGTACTCTGTGTAGTATTGTGGGGTAGTACTCTGTGTAGTATTGTGGGGTAGTACTCTGTGTAGTATTCCAGTATTAGTACCTCTGTGTAGTATTGTGGGGTAGTACTCTGTGTAGTATTGTGGGGTAGTACTCTGTGTAGTATTCCAGTATTAGTACCTCTGTGTAGTATTGTGGGGTAGTACTCTGTGTAGTATTGTGGGGTAGTACTCTGTGTAGTATTCCAGTATTAGTACCTCTGTGTAGTATTGTGGGGTAGTACTCTGTGTAGTATTGTGGGGTAGTACTCTGTGTAGTATTCCAGTATTAGTACCTCTATCTGGTAGGCGAATCCCCCGTAGTAAGTACAGCTGCCATCCAGCACCGGCTGGCTGTCCTGCACAACAACCAAACGTCAGGCGGCGTCAGGAGACGTGATGTGACCCGGAGGCTCTGGTTACTGACTGTGACAGTGAACGTCTGGTTGTGAACGTCTGGTTGTGAACGTCTGGTTGTGAGGGTGTGGTTGTGAACGTCTGGTTGTGAACGTCTGGTTGTGAGGGTGTGGTTGTGAACGTCTGGTTGTGAAGGTGTGGTTGTGAAGGTGTGGTTGTGAGGGTTGTATAGCAAACTTGTGCTGGTTAACGTGTGATGGTCAAGGTGTAGTTTTGAAGGTGTGATAATGAAGGTGTGATAGTGGAGGTGTGATAGCGGAGGTGTGATAGCGGAGGTGTGATAATGGAGGTGTCATAGTGGAGGTGTCCTAGTGGAGGTGTCCTAGTGGAGGTGTCATAGTGGAGGTGTGATAGCGGAGGTGTGATAATGGAGGTGTCATAGTGGAGGTGTCATAGTGGAGGTGTGATAGCGGAGGTGTGATAATGGAGGTGTCATAGTGGAGGTGTCCTAGTGGAGGTGTCCTAGTGGAGGTGTCATAGTGGAGGTGTGATAGCGGAGGTGTGATAATGGAGGTGTCATAGTGGAGGTGTCATAGTGGAGGTGTGATAGCGGAGGTGTGATAATGGAGGTGTCATAGTGGAGGTGTCCTAGTGGAGGTGTCCTAGTGGAGGTGTCATAGTGGAGGTGTGATAATGAAGGTGTGGTTGTGGAGGTGTGGTTGTGAGGGTGTGGATGTGAAGGTGTGGTTGTGAAGGTGTGGTTGTGAGGGTGTGGTTGTGAAGGTGTGATAGTGGAGATGTGATAATGAAGGTGTGGTTGTGGAGGTGTGATAGCAGAGGTGTGATAGTGGAGGTGTCATAGTGGAGGTGTGATAGTGGAGGTGTGATAGTGGAGGTGTCATAGTGGAGGTGTCATAGTGGAGGTGTCATAGCGGAGGTGTCATAGTGGAGGTGTCATAGTGGAGGTGTGATAGTGGAGGTGTCATAGTGGAGGTGTGATACCTACTATCCACATGCCAGCGACGAACCCATCAATAATGGCACAGAAGAAAGCAGCGATGATCCCAAGACTGATGAAGATTATAGCGCCCATCAACTGGAGAGAGGAAGAGGAGGAGGAGGAGGAGGAGAGGGGAGGGGGAGAGGAGCGAGGAGAGGTGGAGAAGAGGAGGAGATGGAGAGAGGAAAGGAGAGGAGGAGGAGAAGAGGTGGGGAGGAGGGGAGGATAGGAGCGAGAGTAGGAGGAGGTGGAGAGAGGAGGGGAGAGGAGGAGGAGGAGAGGAAAGGAGAGGAAGAGGAGGAGAGGAGGGGAGGAGAGGTGGAGAGGAGAGGAGGAGGAGGAGAGGAGGAGGAGGAGAGGTGGAGAGGATAGGGGAAGAGAGACAAGACATACTAGTCAACATAATAGTCATCATTCACGTGATTCATGCTCAACAGAACTAGGACTACAGAAGGGATGACTTTGTTGATCTACTCTCTCTCTCTACTGCTCTGTCATAGGTAAAAGAATATCTAATATATTAATATAATATAATAACAGTAATAATAATAATCATATAATTAATATAATATAGTATATCAATAATAAAGTGTAAATGAAATTGTTGCTATTCTACTGACTGTTACCATTACAAATATATCTGCCATTACTGACTGCCTTGTTTGCACTACCACAACTTCAATTATATTATACAGAAACCTATGCTGCTACTTCATACATGTACATAGTACACTCAGATATTTTATTATATTTTATTTTATTATATTTTATTGTCTATATTTTTTAATTTAAGTAAATGTCCTTCTGTGTGCACTTCAATGTTTACTTTTAGTAGTGTTAGGAAATGTCTTGTCTTATCTGTGTCTTATCACTGCATCTGTTCACCGTGGGAAAGTGAGAAACGTCTTCCGATCGCTTTGTATGTCTACATGTGAAGTAATTCACATGCATTCACATGTTTTTTTTTTTAACTTTGATTTATTTCATTTGAATTGTATTTAATATATTATAACACAGGAGCTAGAGTTGTGGCTGGGGGGTGAAGGGTGAAAGTGCTGCTGGGTAATGGTGTTCTGCTGTATCCACACGGCTGCTGGGTAATATAGTGCGCTGCCGTAGCGCTTCAAGGTCACTCACAAGAGCGTCTTAAATACATCCAGCAGCAATCAGCCCCGGGAGGGAGGCCAGTGACCCAGCCGTCTAGCACCGCCGCCCGGGCCAGTGGAGCTGGGCACAGGCCCCGCAACACTTACAACTAAATACAGATTGTCTGTACAGACGAAATGGCAGATTTGTGACCAAATCATAGCGCCACTTTGGTCTTCGCTCACAGCAGGGAGCTCAACTGGTCCAATAAACCGCGGCCGGCCATTGGTCATCAATTCCACGTGAAGGATTGCGTCTCGGCTCACAGCGCACACTATATTGTTCCCTGCCTGGTTTAGATTTAGTTTGGATTATGTAAAACCGGTCCAGGGCCCCTACCTGGACCCTCTGGAGCTCAACGTCATATAATGATCAGCTCTCTCTAGACGGGGCATTTCCAGGGCTCTTGGGGGCCCTCTGGTGGCCACGTGGACCCTGAGCAGGTGCCTAGCTGCGCATGCGTCGGGCACAACCTGTTCACAACTCTGATTACTAGTGTGGACATCAATCCATGCCCGGCGCGGAGAGGCTTGGGGCTGCAGTGAGAGGCCTTGCTTGAGTATGCATGTGAGTGTGCACCTGGAGATAAGGGCAGTGTAACCTACACC
Organism: Micromesistius poutassou; assembly: GCF_964030765.1. Classification (NCBI taxonomy): domain Eukaryota; kingdom Metazoa; phylum Chordata; class Actinopteri; order Gadiformes; family Gadidae; genus Micromesistius; species Micromesistius poutassou. The sequence goes on along the minus strand of NC_140282.1, from coordinate 718,984 downwards.
CGCACTGCTGCCGTCATTAAAATGTAACGAGCAAAGAAGCTCACAAGACACACAGATACCGTGGACTGAAAATCTCTATCTATCTATCTCTCTCTCTCTCTCTATCCCTCTCTCTCTCACTCTCTATCCCTGTCTCTCTCTCTCTCTCCATCTCTCTTTCACTTAATTACTCTCTCTGTTGCTCTCTATCTCTCAATCACTCTCTCTATCAGTCTCTCTTTTCCTCTTTCTCGTCTCTTCTTCATCTGTCTCTCTACAGTATAATATAATAACACCATTCGGTCTGAATCAGTAGTATACGTGTGTTAACGCAGGAACAGTTTGGCTGCACCGTAACATAAGATCGGGACATGAGCACACAACACCTCATTCATTATTAACATACCACAGCAACACACACACACACACACACACACACACACACACCCCTTGTTACCTGTTTACTTCTGTGTCTGTGGGTTTTCACTTCTAACCAATAATGATACTATGCTAACAGTAATAATGACTAACTACACCAATAACTTAATAATAAGTTGTTAATCACACTTTAGTCAACAATGGAATCGAGCAGTGTTCAACAGTATAAACACAAAGGGGAGAATGTTTTATGTAAATATATATCATATATAATCATGTAATATTTGCTTTATATATAAATGATATGTCAATATATGATATATATCTTAGAATACAAGATATATATAATGATATCATATATTACCTATATATGATATACTGTATATGATATGTTGATTTATTATATTATATATTATAAAAAATGGTATACATAATATATTAAAACATATATATATAATTACATGATATATATAATATCACATATTATTATATATTAATTAAAGGATAGATAATGTCTCCCTGACCACGGTTTGGGTTAGGATGGCTCCAGGACTCTCACACTATCACGATGATACTGGAGATGTGCAGGTTACCTGATCACCTGATCACCTGGTCACCTGGTCACCTGATCACCTGGTCACCTGGTCACCTGATCACCTGGGCCCAGAATACATTAGCGGGTTGTACACATGGACGGGGACCTGACCACGGAGCTCAGAGGACTGTCAGCGTCACATGGTAGTTGCTACATGGCGCCTCTCGCGTTGGCATCCCGAACATAGATCTATTATTTACACTATATTTGTGTAAACCGTCATCATCATCATTTTAAAAATCATGAATGAAGCAGGCCTTAATGGTCTGTGCCTCACATTGCCAGACCCATTCGCAAATATATATTTTTCTGGCATCTGTCAGTTACGTTTTTTCCGAGGGCCATTATCAAAAGGGGGCTGACCAAAATGGTCGCGTGTAGACGCAATTGTATAGATCTTGTATAGTTATCGTATCAAACCTGCCCCGTATTAGATAAATAGTTGTGATTGGCCCGACCTGGGCCACGTCAGACGCCACAGAAAAGAAATCGAGAGCTAACAGATTTGTTTTGTTACCATGAAAGAGGACACCTTCAACGGCCTCTAAGAAGACCGTTCCTCCTTCTAGAAGACACCAGTCTCTAAGAAGACCGTTCCTCCTTCTAGAAGACCCCAGTCTTCAAGCAGACAGTTTCATACATACAGGTATTGAATGTATTGTACTGCAAGTGTAAAGGAGCAGGCAAGCCTCACGTGCAGGCGTAAAGGAGCAGGTAGGGTCAGGGCTCAGGTATCGCTGGGAATCACCTGATCCTGCTCCTGGTACTTTTCCTGGTATCTCTGTACCTGCTCCAGGTATCTCAATATGAGTTACAGGGATGTCCCTTGCCTCGGTGGCTCCAGGAGAAGCAGAATGATCAGACCAACACTAATATAATCTACCTCCACATGGTCATGTGACCATGCCAGAACCAATCCAGGGCCAGATAATCAGATTTGCTCCAGCCGTAACCCGATTCTTCAGTACCCCCTTGTAGGTCAGAACCTCCATGTAGGGTCAGTACCTTTGGGGTCAGAACCATGTAGGCTCAGTACCTTTGGGGTTAGAACCATGTAGGGTCAGTACCTTTGGGGTTAGAACCATGTAGGGTCAGTACCTTTGGGGTCAGAACCATGTAGGGTCAGTACCTTTGGGGTCAGAACCATGTAGGGTCAGTACCTCCATGTCGTACAGCACCATGTAGGTCGGCTAGTTTCTGTAACACCTTCATGTTGGCACCTGCATCAGGTAGGTACTATCCCTGGTGTCCTGGTAGGGTCTGCTCCACCTGGTACCAGGACCAGGTAGGTACTATCCCTGGTGTCCTGGTAGGTTCTGCTCCACCTGGTACCAGGACCAGGTAGGTACTATGCCTGGTGTCCTGGTAGGTTCTGGTACCTGGCCCAGGTAGGACTCACCATGTGCCGTCTGTTCTCCTGGAGGAACATCCCAACGAGGCCGAGGAACGCTCCGAAGGTCAGCTGGAGGAACAGGAGGAAGCAGCTTCACACACACGTTGTTCCGCACCCAAACGGTGTGTAAGAGACGCGTCGTACACCGGCCGCACGAGTTGCACGCGACGTCAGTTCCCGGCTTGTAGCACTTATAGCGTTCCCGTTCGTCTTTGAGGGCGTCGCTACACCACGAGTCGGGAAGAATCATCAGAAGTCATTGGCTACTAGTCATTGTTATTGTTAGCGACATTAGCCTCTTTGGCAAACCAGCTCGAAAACAAAACAACAAAACTTGGCATTGTATCGCACGCACAGCAAGACCGTGCAATGCATACATTGGTGACCGGATCAAAGAAGCAACGTAGTCAAGTGTGTAAGAGCATTTGAAATCAACATTGAAACGACCCACGTGGTACGAATACAAAGACAATACATCTCACTACGGGCGCAGGAAGCCGTCTCTGACTGTGGAGTCGTGCGGTCGCCCCCTCTCTGAACTCGGTGGACTCTCAGAGGAACGAGTGGAACCGACCAAAAGGGGGCGTGCCTCCGTGAAATGACGCAAGAAAGCCGGGAGATTTCCCACTTTGCAACTCGTGCGGGCGGTGTGCGATGCATCTCCAACACACCGTGACCCTACCTAGTGGACGTTGTTATGACAACCGTAGATGAAGAATAACTACTATAACCAGTGGATGTTGTTATGACCGTACATGTAGAATAACTACTATAACCAGTGGATGTTGTTATGACCGTACATGTAGAATAACTACTATAACTAGTGGATGTTGTTATGACGACAGCACATGACAGCAGAATAACTACCAGTAGATTCATTCTCATATTTTATTCCCTGTTAGTCGAATGGAGTTGAAATCTTGCGTCTAACTGTGACACTGACCTACAGCTCTACAGACGTTTAAATTAATGTCAATAAATCCTTTTTTTGCCTGCGCAGTAAAGGAATGCGATGTTGGGGTCGGGCGGGGAAGGCGTTACTCACTATGATGCCTGGGTAGAAGCCGGTCACCACTATGTTAGAGGTGAGCGTGGCACAGCCCAGACCCACGCAAAACACCACCAGGGAATGGGCGAACAAGACACTGGTGAGCTGGAGAGCCCTCAGCCTCCGCTTGGCAAAGCATTCTGAGAGAGAGGGAGAGAGAGAGAGAGAGAGAGAGAGAGAGAGAGAGAGAGAGAGACAGAGAGAGAGAGAGAGAGAGACAGAGAGAGACAGAGAGAGACAGACAGACAGACAGACAGACAGACAGACAGAGGCATATTAGTTAGAAAAGGTCGGAGGAAATAAAGGACAGCAACTGTTTGGTCAGAATGTATTTTTATTATTAATTTAAAGAACATCTCTTCCGCGTGCGCTCACACACACACACACACACACACACACACACACACACACACACACACACACACACACACACACACCGTATCCATCGTATCCATCTTATCCATCACACACACACACACACACACTTCTCCTGAGAAATATAACAAAAGCAACGGTGGGACTAAAGACACCTGCCGGGTCCTGGTCGTCACTGCTCGGCTGCTCGGGGGCCGTCTGGACGGTGGTCTGGACGGTCTGGACGGTCTGCAGGGTGCTCGGCAGGGGGGTCGGCAGGGGGATCTGCTGGGTGATCGACGGCTGCATTCTCACTACGCCGATGAGTTCCCGATCGGGGAAATAAATGAAAAAAATCCAAAGTAACAATAAAGTAGTCCACGGTGTTTTAGTCGAGAGCCTTCGGGTGACTTTGACGACTCAACGCATCCCCTGCGGTCACGTCGCGATGCAACGGGTAGCCTACGAAGTTACCTCAGAACTGCTCCCGATATCGATACGTCCACACCGATACCTCCGCACCGGTCCACTTCCTCAACCTGTCTTCAGCCAGGCGACGCTTTAGCCGGACACTCACATATCTGGACTGATTCCGTCACTTGCTCTTACAAGTAGACGGACGTAGAGAGGGAGAGAGAGAGAGAGAGAGAGAGAGAGAGAGAGAGAGAGAGAGAGAGAGAGAGAGAGAGAGAGAGAGAGAGAGAGAGAGAGAGAGAGAGAGAAAACAATTTATAATAATAAGTAAATAGGATGCTAGATTATAATACGGATTTGATATAATATTCATTAAAAAAATTAATACGGGAAAAATCCCATGGACATAAGATTCATTGTGTGGTTGTTTGGTTACCTTGGAATGACAATTTTATATCTACATGATTTTTTAATTTCAATAATAATAATAATTATTTTTTTAATTTCAATCATTGGGTTGAAATTCTGTTTCCCAGAACAGACAGTGAATATTATATGAACTCGAATTCTATGAACTTTTACTTTGTACCTTAAAAATGACTTAGATGAGATAGCATGGAAATAACATAAGACTTACATCATAACATCCACGTTACCATTGGCTTTCCAGCATAATTAATACAAGCTCTATAACTATATAATATCTATAATCTATAACTATAACTATGAACGTTATAAAAAAAAACGGAATATTGCAGGTAAGTGACAAAGTTGTTCTAGAGACCTTAGCTTTAACTGAATAAAAAATTAGGAGGGGGCTAATGTTACCCTGCACACACACACACACACACACACACACACACACACACACACACACACACACACACACACACACACACACACACACACACACACACACACACACACACACTGTTACACTATCTGAGCACAGGCCTGGATAAAAATAAAAGGCACTATCATTTTAGAATAGACAGACAGCTGGAAAATAAACACTCACACGCACACAAATGAAAATAAAAACCACAATTGGTCGTGATTCATCCTGTTAGAAATAAACAGACAGCTGGAGGACAATCACACACACACACACACACACACACACACACACACACACACACACACACACACACACACACACACACACACACACACACACACAGGCTCAATCCAGTTGGCGGATAGCCGTGCTCAATAATTAATTTCTCAAAAGTGTTTTTCACTCAACATGCAGTGTAATCAGTGTGTTCGTTTGATTCCTTATTTTCCATTGACCGTCCCTTACGTCCTAACAGAGTGTTTACCGCCACCTGGCGGTCAGAATGGTGCATCGTCCCGGTGTTCACAACAGGTGTTCATAATTAAATACCAGTGGAGAAAAAATAGACAACCAGCCGCACAAAACATCGCTAGCAGATCACTAGAAAAAAAAGAAAAATGTAATTTCTTTCGACCAATCAGATCTTTTTTATTTTTATAAAAGAGATCTTATTCACGTTATTTGACATACACATAGATAATTGTGTAGCGAATGTCAGTTCGCGGACAAGGGGGATTATGCTAGTGTGCATGCTTAAATACAACCAAGTTTTGGAAACATTCGTTTTTGAGCTTGATTCTCGACTCTATAACCGAGAGGAGGATATCACTCGTTGCGAGAAAGTTGGTATCCAAAAATAAATTGTTCCGATACAACTGCACACCGTCATGTTGTCAAAAGCAACCTATATTCAACCTATGTTTACGTCAGTAAGCATTGGCTTGCAGCTCAGACTGCTATGGATAAAGCAATGATAATAGCTCTATGAATTGAATGTATCACTATGGATGCAATAACACAGCGCAAGGATATTACCTCCACCTTGCCCTTCAACATGCACAGTGTCCATGGTTCCTTTGACAATGGTACCCGATTGTGACTGGTTTAACTAATTGATTTGCAGGCGAGGAGCTGTCCAAAAGCGACCCTGTATGTGAAAAAATGTTATGTTGCTTTGGCGCAAAGTGGAAATCACAGCGAACTCCCAATCAGCTCCATCATGATTTGTAATTATTTATTGACATTGTAGAAATTACAATGAACTATCGCGTTCAAAGTATTACATTTACAGACTAAATAACTTAATACAATTCATAAATCTATCAAGGAACCTCATCACTTGACACTTGGTTACTCTATGCTTTCGTGGACGATTACATTCATTTGGAAGTACCTACTGGCCCGTCACAGGCCAGAACAGGCCCCGTAGTGGTTGGAAATGGAGGGACGGGGGCGGGCTATTCAGTTGGTTTCAATTCGCAACCTCACTACTAGATGGTACTAGTTTTACACACTTGACATTTAAAGTAGGGAATACATGAAAGGAAAACTTGTCAACCTTTTATGTACGTTGGCCTGGGCCAGTAGAACTGTAGAAACATTGGACAGGTTATTAGGTGTTTAGGGTTAGATGGTTTATTTATGACGACATCACCCTGCAACCTGACAGAGGAGCGCAACCCACCATTACAACAACGCACTGAGTCAGAAGAACAGTTGGAAGAACAGCAACGAAAACCCTTAGAACAGACGGAAGAACAGTCAGAAGAACACGTAGAATACTTAAAAGAAGAACCCTTAAAAAAAAACACTAAGAAGACAATTTTGAAAAGCACTTTGAAGAACGTGTAGAAGGCGGTGGCCGTCCTTGGTTTATCTCTGGCCGCGTGCCAGCTGCAGAGCAGGACCAAGGTCAGAGCCCGGGTACCTGCCCAGCCTATCAGGCCCGCGTCACAACCTATCACCAAACAGCGTCACCAGCGGCCCGCGATAAACCACAGACGTCCTCTCTGCAGGTCTACCGCGGGCAGCGTCGGAGGGCGTGTGTGTGTGTGTGTGTGTGTGTGTGAACGTGTCTGAAACACGCAAAAGGAAACATATAGCACACCTGAAAGTAGCCTGAGACACACCTGAAGCATGCTAGAAACAGGCCCGCCTGAAACAGACCGGAAACACACCTGCAACTCGCTGAAGCAGACCTGAAACACACCGAAAACAGGCCTGAAACAGACCTGAAACACACCGAAAACAGGCCTGAAACAGACCTGAAACACACCGAAAACAGGCCTGAAACAGACCTGAAACACACCACAAACACAGCTGGAAGACACAGAGGAGATCCAGGAGAGGAGAGGAGAGGAGAGGAGGGGAGGTCTAGGAGGGGAGAGGAGAGGAGGTCTAGGGGAGGAGAGGAGAGGAGAGGTCTAGGAGAGGAGAAGAGGAGCAGGAGAGGAGAGGAGGTCTAGGAGAGGAGAGGAGGAGCAGGATAGGAGAGGAGGTCTAGGGGAGGAGAGGAGGTTCAGCAGGAGAGCGCTTGCTAGCTATCAGCAGATGTTTGTAAGGTAAATGGTGACTGGCCTCCATGGTCTCACTTTGGCTCCATTACCCACTATGGTTGAATGTACAGTATAGGTAACCAGCCTTGTCTGATAGGTGGTGAGGTAATGAGCTCTCAGTGAAATAGGGGAATCACTGAAAAGGCCAAGTTATAGTCATAGTAGTGCTACTGAGAGGTGTAGGTCGGTGTATTCCCCCAGGGTAATCAATGATTCTCTCATCTTTATTTGGGGACTTTTTACCTCACATATAGATGTGATTAATCACAGAATAATGACAGCATATCATGTCATTCATCAGATACATTTTGTTAATCGAGCCCAACAGCCCTAATATATATATATATACATATATTATATACATTACTAATATATACAGTTTCTAACACCACATTCTTCTGTCTGCATGACATCCAAACATGTACTGTACATATACTGTACATTTCTAGATATCCGTTGGAGGTCACAAATCCAGTGGGTGGTTGTAATAGTCAAACCGATATCAATGGGTGGAGAACATGGAGCGGCTCTCAGTTCATAGAAACCTTCACCTCAAGGTGAGGCTGAAGGACATCGTCGGTCTGAGGGCTTCCGGTGTGAGAGAGAGAGAGGTCCTCATGGTATAAATACAGCCTGCCCAACACCACCCCCCCCACGAGGATCACCAGGAGAGGGTCTGCTCACAAACACTGCAGAGGAGAAGGAGATGAAGTGAAAGTTAGTGAGCCAGGTGGAATCCTCAGACTCCAGAGCCCAGCAGAAGAAAAGAAAGAACGAGTTCCAGAAGGATTCAGTGTTGAGGAGGCTGCTTCTGTGCTGAGCGAGACATGGCCGCCCTGAAGGAGAAGAGAACGTGCGGTCAGCGCTGTGAAGACTTCGGACGCTTTGTGTGGAACTCGGATAACGGGACCTTGTTTGGCAGAACTCCCGAGAAATGGGGTAGGAGCGGAACCAGACACGATATTATATAGTAGTATATAGTATTATATAGTAGTATATAGTATATAGTATTATATAGTAGTATATAGTATATAGTATTATATAGTAGTATATAGTATATAGTATTATATAGTAGTATATAGTATATAGTATTATATAGTAGTATATAGTATATAGTATTATATAGTAGAGGTGGGAATCTCTTGGCACCTCACGATTCGATTTGATTCAGATTCAGAGGTCAACGATTCGATTATAAAACGATTATCGATGCATCTCGATGCAACAATTTTTTTTATGTACAATTAAATGCGTAATTTTCAATAATATATATATACATTGGAGTTTTCTACTTAGAGTTTGCTAATCACTTCCTACTTTTGTGAGGATCATTAAAGACAATCAACAGATGAATTACTTGATCTAATATTTTATATTAGTTAAAGTCGGTTCTCTGCACAGAGAACCCGCAGGCAGAAAGGAGTTTTCTGTAGCGCTCTGCAGCAGGCCAACAGGATGTTGCAGCAGGCAAACAAATTGATAATTATAATGTTGTTGTTTTTTTATTAACTTATCTGCATGGAGACGGAATCGTTCTAGAGAGAATCGCGATGCATCGACGATTCTCGATTATTTTTCCCACCCCTATTATATAGATCAGGGCTGTGTAGACCCTTCACTTCGAGACCCAACCACGCAGAATACTGAGCACACTGTAATGGGGATTCTTTAACGTTCTCTGAGTGTTCTGTGGGTTCACCCACATCTGGACCACGACCCGTTCTGAGTCAAGATGCTTAGCTTAAGAAATGCTGATCGATTATCAGATGTATGCTGTAGATATCATGATAACATTATTGTATTGATTCATGGATGATTTCACTGTTGGCTGGTATCATACAGTATTACCGTATGGTTATTTATTTATGTTTATTTTACAGAAATGTAAACTAGTCCACTAACATATAGAGATAAAGGTATTAGGAGGTTAATAGATGGACCGCAGAGTGCAACCCATAAATTCTCGCACACACACACACGCACATAAACACACACACACACACACACACACACACACACACACACATAAACACACACACACACACACGCACACACACGCCCTTGCGGAGGTCAGTGTGTGTGTTCAGTGTGTGTGTGTGTTCAGCGTTCACGAGGAGAAGATAAACTAAGGTGTGAGATAAGGAACGCGTTTGGCCTCCACAGAGGACAGCTTGACCCGCCGTAGAGGACACGTCGTACACGAGAGTCCGTCGTACAGCTACGGTTACCCCGTAGCGTAGCGACTCTTAACCGGCGGTGTGTGGTCTCATGGTTACCATCCTGTAGTCTCTAACTGGTGTGTTGCCATGGTCACCCCAGTGTACATCAGCCTGTACTACGTGGCGTTCTACGTGGTGATGACGGCGCTCTTCTGTCTGGCCATCTGGACCCTGATGTACACGCTGGACCCCTACGCCCCCGACTACCAGGACCGGCTGCCGTCGCCGGGTACGACCTACACACTGGATATAAAGCATACATTACATATACTGTATACTAACTATATATATATATATATATATATATAAATTCTAGATACTAACTATCTATATCTATCTCTATATACATACTATATACATACGTATCCATACATACACTAGTTTATACTGTATATTATATATACTGTATATCAGTGTGTGAAATAGCCACTCTTTTCAGACTTACTGGCTCATAAGCCGGCCACTTGGTGCTGCAAAGGAGCCAATTTAAGCGAGCACCTGAACTTTTTTGTCACGGTTACTGAAAATAAGACCGTCCTTTACAAACAGCTATATATACTGTGCATAGTATAAATTCTATAGTGTATGTACTGTGTATATATAATATGCGTGCATGCGTGTGTGTGTGTGTGTGTGTGTGTGTGTGTGCGTGTGTGCGTGCGTGCGTGTGTGCGTGTGTGTGTGTGCGTGTGTGTGCGTGTGCATGTGTACGTGTGCATGTGTGCGTGTGCGTGTGTGTGTGTGTGTGTGTGTGTGCAGGGGTGATGGTGTGGCCGGATAAATATGTGGAGGAGCATATAGAGATCACTTACAACTCCTCAGACCGAGCCAGCTGGACCAAGATGTCCACATGTCTTCACAATTTCCTGGGACGTAAGTACCACCGTCACCTCACGTACCTCACTTATAACCGCTGACTACGGTTACAAGTGACGTACCATCATCACATTTCTAAACACACTACTAACCCTTACAAAATAAATACAAAGAACATTTCAAGCAGTTCACAGCGGTCAAAATACATTAGTGATTCTTTCAGTCCCACTTAAATATTGTGGGACAGACGACTAAAACTGAAAAGATTCCTTAGAAGTATTGTGTCAAAGCTCAAAAAGTTGGCTGACTGCCTCAAACTCGGACTCTCTTTTCCTTTCGGAATCATGCTTAAGTGAGTCATCACCAAGCACTGCTTTTGTTATACCTTGGTATTACATTTTTATGTACGTTCATGTAAGTAATTTGTATGTTCAAGATCATTTGAAATGTGTAGAAGTACATCTTAATTCCATGAAATGTGTATTAATTGCTGAACAGTTCGATATGATTTCACCTCATTCTGTTTCCCCCTCCCTGCCAGAGCCCTGTCTCTCTCACACACTTTTAGTTGATCAGTAAATATGTTTCGCCCTCATCCTGTGATTAATCCCCTCCTTGCCAAACCTCTTTTTCTGTCTCTCCTCTCCTCTTGTTGCTCGAATTGCTCGAACAATTGATGTGTGTGTGTTCACCCACATCCTCCTCGCTGCCAGCTGGTGTAAATAAGCTGCTGGCGAACAAATGTGGTACAATTACTTTGAATTGCACGTCAATATAAAACATAAACAAATAGATAACAATGAACACACACTACCACACACTACTAACCACTAACAACATTAGGCCCACCGTTAGGTCACCTCAGTAAACACACTAACTAACCCCTGACCATTAACCATTACCCCCACTAACCGTCTTTCTCTCGTCTCTCTCTCTGTCTCTCTTAAGAGTACAACGACACTCTACAGAAGGACTGTGACCACAACTGCACCAAGGGAAAGTACTTCATCCAGGACCACTTCCTACCCGGGACTCACACCAAGAAGTCCTGCTCCTTCCCCGTCAGCCAGCTCGGCAACTGCTCCGGTCTGCATGACCCCACCTTCGGCTACAGCTGCGATATGCCCTGTGTGATCATCAAGATGAACAGGGTGCGTCCCAGCGCTAGACTAGTTAGTTAGTACACCCTGTGTGATCATCAAGATGAACAGGGTGCGTCCCAGCGCTAGACTAGTTAGTTAGTACACCCTGTGTGATCATCAAGATGAACAGGGTGCGTCCCAGCACTAGACTAGTTAGTTAGTACACCCTGTGTCATCATCAAGATGAACAGGGTGCGTCCCAGCGCTAGACTAGTTAGTTAGTACGCCCTGTGTCATCGTTAAGATAAAGCTACCCCCTACCTTATTATCTGTTTTTTGGTTTTCAGATTATTAACTTCTTCCCATCCCAAAACAACACCGAAGACATACAAGTGAACTGTACAGTTCTGGTGAGAGCACACACACATACACACGCACACGCGCACACACACACACACACACACACACACACACACACACACACACACACTTACACCTTTGCAGTGTGTTCATAAGACAAGCCATTGATATATGTGTGCATGTATGTAGGAAGGCGAGGAGAACGTGAAGAAGATAGAGTACTTTCCAGAAAATGCTCTCATGGACAGATCTTACTTCCCCTACTACGGTAACCTGGCCCAGGTGAGGACTGACGCTCTATTGCCAACTAACTAACCAAGCAACTAAACAACCAAATCACAACTACCCAATAGAAAAAAAAAAACTACCAACTACATAGCTCGACTCTAACCAGTGTGCGGGTCGGTTTTGCAGTCCAACTACATGAACCCTCTGGTGGCCGTGAGAATAAGCCTGGTGGGGAAGCGCTGGGCCAAGTTCCAGTGCCGCGTGATCGCAGACAAGATCACCTACCAGAACATCCACGACCCGTACGAGGGGAAGGTGGTCTTCACCCTCAAGAACCTCCACGTCGGACCCCACGGCGGTGCGCACCACCCCGGCCCTGCTGTGTAAATATCAGCGCGCAAGTGGAGCGGAACCGGAATTTTAAAGGTCCCACGACGTGCCACCAGGTGACGTCACAAGAGGCAGGTTTTCAGAACGGCTTGTAACGGCTAATGACACTCACACCTGGTGGTACGTTCAATAACACGCAAGTTTAAGCAAGCTCCTCCGATTGGTCGATTCCCATTCTCGAGCGTGTTTAAATGCCCGGTGAAAGAACGGACAAAAAAGATCGTGCCTAATTACAGAAAGTATCGCTACGCTAACTAGCCGAAACTACTTTCATGAGCCTAGTTTCCATAACAACGTTCAACTGACCAACAGTCGGCGATCGTTACTATAGGAACTATTTTCTGATGGAGATGAACTCGGGCAGAACGCTTGAATTTGAGGGCAAATTAACCCACAATATGGAAATATTTTACAATATTGTTGATAATGAAGATGGTTTGTGTTATTGAAACGCCATCTCGTGTAAGATTGCTTAAATCACACTCACACCTGGTGGTACGTCATGGGACCTTTAAAGAACACGGCTCTGTAATATAAATATCCGCTCCAACCGGAACCATTCAATTATTTGGATGATTGGTTATATCCAACAATAACCACTGCTTGGACACCACTTTGTTTGCAGTCTTAGTTCCTTTAAATAAAATCATAACTCCTGTTCATACTGCAGGCCGGCTTCTGTCACCTTTATTCTCTCTGGTTTGAAAACATGTTGATTTTGCTTCTTGCCAATAAAGTGGTGTGATTTGAAGTGTATAATAAAGGGCTTGATGTTAAGATGCATGCCGTGTTAATAAATGGGATTTTCAATACTTTGTCAAATAAATCATGTTTCAATCCGTTTTTTTTTTTCTTGATATGTATCTATCATTTGATCAATAAATAAACACAGAGAAGTTGTCCTTGTGGCTTCGATGGAAGACATCTACGAGACACCAAGCTGTTTGTTATAGGCCTGAATGAACAATATATCAACTGACCGCTTAGTGGTCGTATTTCAGTTGGATCATATATCCATCTAGCTTTTCTGTCATTAATTTGTCATTAATTAATGATTTAACCAACAAAGTATATACTCATTATTCTATTCTGGTCTTGGTAACAGCTGACTAAATCTTACTTTATGTGTAAGTAATTGAGTAGATTAAAAAAATATCATGAATCCCAAAAATTGAGGCGCTGTTACCCGTCGGTAGGGGGCGCTGTTACCCGTCGGTAGGGGGCGCTGTTACCCGTCGGTAGGGGGCGCTGTGTTTTTCGTAGGCGAAATCCGGACAAAAGTCCCGCCTCAAGCGCTAGGATTGGACAGGCAGCCTGTCGGGCAAACTCGCACGCTGACTCCTAACCCTAACCCTAACCCTAACCCTAACCCTAAACCTAACACTAACCCTAACCCTAACCCTAACCCTAACCCTAACCCTAACCCTAACCCTATCAGAGAAACGCGTTTGACTAACGTTAGTTTAATATTACAATTTAAGCTACCTACCCTGCGGTCACGTTACGGATTTTAGCCTTTTTGGATTGGATCAGAGATTTAAACCAACGTGATTGGATAATCTCCGGCTATCCGCCCTCATTAATATTCATGAATTCCTTCCAGATTCCGCATACGAAAAACAACATTCGCCGCCGGTAGGGGGCGCTGTTACCCGCCGGTAGGGGGCGCTGTTACCCGCCGGTAGGAGGCGCTGTTACCCGCTGGTTGAAGGCGCTGTTACCCGCCGGTAGGGGGCGGCACCCCCCGCCGGTAGGGGGCGGCACCGTGCACAAGTACAACAACTACAACAACAGCAGCAACGAAGAAGCAGCCGTCGTCCAGTTCCTGGTTGCGTCCGTCTCCCCTGTCGTTGTTTATCGATCATCTCGTCTATCGATCACCTCCTACACTGTCAACATGTTCAAGGGGCTCGGGACGTGGCTCGGTCTGGAGCGGGCAGAGGACCCCCCGCGGAGCGGCGACCCGGACCGGGCCAGCCCGGAGGACCCGCCGGAAGAACGGATCGTGCAACAACAGAACGAAGTCAACAAACAGCGAACTGAAGACGACCCGACCGGGACCCAGGAGACCGACCCGACCGGGACCCGGGAGACCTCCCCGAGCGGGACCCGGGAGACCCAGCGGGACCAGGGACTCAGTGGTCAGAACCCGTTCTCTGCTTTTACTTCTCTGAGTTGTCATGTCAACATGTTTACTTTTATGATGGTTATTAGCAGCATTAAACTACGCCATCCCTCCCTACAGACTAAACTACGGTTCTCACTCCCGTCCTTTACAGACTAAACTACGGTCCTCACTCCCTTCCTTTACAGACTAAACTACGGTCCTCACTCACTTCCTTTACAGACTAAACTACGGTCCTCACTCCCTTCCTTTACAGACTAAACTACGGTCCTCCCTCCCTTCCTTTACAGACTAAACTACGGTCCTCACTCCCTTCCTTTACAGACTAAACTACGGTCCTCCCTCCCTTCCTTTACAGACTAAACTACGGTCCTCACTCCCTTCCTTTACAGACTAAACTACGGTTCTCCCTCCCTTCCTTTACAGACTACATCTTCAGCTTTGCCACCAGTGCCACCAAGAAGATCTCAGAGTCAGTGTCGGGGACGGCGCAGAGCCTGAAGAGGAGCGTGGAGGACGGCAGCATCGACGGCATCCTGGACAAGGTGGGCTGGAGGAGCCCTGAAGTTACCGCTGCATGTGTTCATCACGCATGTGTTTATCGTGCATGTGTTCATCATAACGTCTCTCCGCCTTTCAGACGTTCCTGGGAGAGTTCCAGAAGGAGCAGGAGAAGTTTGTCCAAGAAAACAAAGCCAAGAGATCTGGTAGGCCGTCAAAACACATTTCATAGAACGATGTTTACGTGACGTTAGGGTGTGAAAGCCTTATTAATCCTTGTCAAAAGCATTACCGTGACAGAAATACACACCGTGTTCCATGAGCCGTGTTGGTTTGGCAATAACACATTCTCAGGAGGCTGCACTGGTTGGACGGCTTATATGTGAATAACTCCGACACGCTGTTTGTTTGAGTGAGCATGCAAGCAATGCTGTAAAACAGAATAACTGTCACGTATGTGCAGCCTGAGTGTCAGGACCTTAAAGCTGCTCCTGTTGGGTTTGGACCAGACGCAGCCGTGCCCCCCTGGGTGGGCTACAACGAGGAGGAGACCATCCAGCAGCAGATCCTGGCTCTGTCAGCGGTAAGCCGGAGGGACACCGTTTATTACATTTACATTTACATTCAGGGCATTTAGCAGACGCTTTTATCCAAAGCGACTGACAATAAGTACATTTGTCATAAGAAGTGAAACAATGGCTGTTTCTGAAATGCTATACTACATACTACATACTGACACAGTATATACTGTGCACTACATACTACTCCCCGCCCTAGTATGCAGTATAGTATGCAAGTATGACAAGTATTAGTGAGCTCTGGATGTATACTAGAATTTTTTGACCGATTAGTACATCATCCGGGTAACTGTCGCATACTGCAAAAAAACATTTTTTCGCGTACTGCATACTACTTACTACTTTTACGTCACGATCAGTATACGAGCAGTATGTAGTATGCCATTTCAGAAACGGCCAATATATCGCCGTCGGTACAGTAAAGATGTTCATAGAACCAAGTGCAAGTACTGACAATCACCAGGCCGACCCCATTCCCCGTATACAGCAGTGATAGCTAGGCTACTGCAGATGCTACACAACTAAGTACATGCTACACAACATGCATGCACAACACAATTAAGTACATGCTACACAATTAAGTACAATAAATGAATACAACCTGTATTAAGAGCGTTCATTAAGTGCCAGGACGTACAACAAACAAATACTACACAAACAAACAACAAACAAATAGTGCAACAGGCAAATAAGGGACTGGCTATGTAGAGTCTAGGTGAACTCTGAACAGGCGGGTTTTGAGTCGTTTGCGGAAGCTGGTGAGCGACTCTGTGGTCGTGACATCAGCAGGGAGCTTGTTCCACCACTGTGGTCCCAAGATAGAGAAGTGTTGTGATTTAGCTGATGGACCTTTGGTTGCTCTTAGCGATGGCGGTACCAGACGTCCAGCTGAGGTAGTTGAGCGGAGGGATCGAGCTGGGGTGTGTGGTTTGACCAAGGCTTGGAGGTAGGCAGGGGCGGTTCCATCGACTGCCTTGTATGCCAGTACCATCATCTATATCATTGTGCCCTATGTATTCTAGGAGCGTTTCAGTGTATTTAAAAAACAGTGACATTGATTTTCAATGTCACTGTTTTTTAGTCATGTCGTGTTGAACCCATCAAACGTGAAAGGCTTCCCACTCACCAGTACTCATCACCAGGTCAGTCCTCTAGTGGCGCAGCACGTCTGAAGGGCTGGTGCGTTCTTCTCCCCCTCAGGACCGGAGGAACTTCCTGCGGGACCCTCCGGCCGGCGT
>NC_140282.1:648583-701693 GCF_964030765.1 Micromesistius poutassou | reverse complement strand
TGTGTGTGTGTGTGTGAGCAGCACTGTTTAAGATAAAATGACACCCACACCAGGCTTTTACACAACTTATCTTTTCCGGCTAGCTGTCAGTTGAACAACCTGTTATAATGCAGTGGTCATAAGGAGGTGGTCATAAGGAGGTGTTCATAAGGAGGTGGTCATAAGGAGGTGTGTTGTTTCATAAGGGAGGTGGTCATAAGGAGGTGGTCATAAGGAGGTGGTCATAAGGAGGTGGTCATAAGAGGTGTTCATAAGGAGGGTGGTCATAAGGGGGTGGTCATAAGGAGGTGTTCATAAGGGGGTGTTCATAAGGGGGTGTTCATAAGGGGTGGTCATAAGGAGGTGTTCATAAGGAGGTGGTCATAAGGAGGTGGTCATAAGGGGGTGGTCATAAGGAGGTGGTCATAAGGAGGTGGTCATAAGGGGGTGGTCATAAGGAGGTGGTCATAAGGAGGTCTATCAGAGCCCACTGCCCTGGTCCTGGTTCTGATGCAGTCTTCTGCTCCTGCAGGTGGATCTGGATCCTGCAGGACCTCCTGGGGATCGCCTTCTGCCTGAACTTCATGAAGACCATCTCGCTGTCCAACTTCAAGGTGCCCGTCCTGTTCTGAGGCCAGTGGGGCCGCCCTCCCACTGGGTTAATGCACTGGAGGATCAGGTTAACATCAGGTTAACATCAGGTTAACATCACGTTAACATCACTCCTCATAGAGGAGAATCAGGTTAACAACACGTCCTCATACTGGAGGATCAGGTTAACATCACGTACAGGAGGATCAGGTTAACATCACGTCCTACAGCTCACTGAACACGGAGCAGGATGTGGTCGTGAAGTGTTCCAGGGGCCCAGGGGTAAAGGGTCTGATCTGTGTTCAGATGAACACTGTTACTGTTTCAGACCTGCAAGCTGTTATTGAACTATTGATGGTTTTCTGCATCAATTCTGTTGCGAAAACAACAGTATCGTTATTATTATCATCATGTACCTGAAATGACTTTAATTCTCTCTCTCTCTCTCTCTCTCTCTCTCTCTCTCTCTCTCTCTCTCTGTCTCACCTCTCTCTCTCTCTCTCTCTCTCTCTCTCTCTCTCTCTCTCTCTCTCTCTGTCTCACTCTCACTCTCTTTATCTCTTTCCTGTTCACTCTTAAACTTTGCAGATCTGTGTGATTCTGCTGAGCCTCCTCCTCATCTATGACGTCTTCTTCGTCTTCATCACTCCCTTCTTCACAAAGGTATGTTCCATGTGTGGACCATGAAGGGGACTGGGGAGGACTATGGAAGGTGTGGACCATGAAGGGGACTGGGGAGGACTATGGAAGGTCTGGACCATGAAGGGGACTGAGGAGGACTTAGAAGGTGTGGACCATGAAGGGGACTGGGGAGGACTATGGAAGGTGTGGACCATGGGGAGGACTATGGAAGGGGGTCGGTCAGCACCCTACCGGAGTGTTCTTTGTATTCCCCGAGAGACATTCAGGCCCTGTCCCAATTCTCCCCCTTCCCCTAGATTTGAGCCCTAACCCTAGATGTTGCGCGTTCCCACGAAGAGGTAGGGTGTCCCAATACTTAAGGGAGCGAGGGGGGAGTGCCTATTTTCCCTTAAAATCAACCCTTGAACGCTAGCCAGCTCGGGAGCTGACTCGCAGCAGAGGGAACTCAAAGCAAGTGCTCTTGTTTATGGGACTGAGCTCGAGGTCTGCGGTCTGTTCCGTTTCCTCCGCCTTTGGTTCTTCAGTAGAGATACTGCTCTATCTGAGAGTGACGGTGAAACGGGTTCCTCCTGCAGTGTGTCCGGTTCGGGTCTGACTTCATGGTCAAAGGCGTCCATTGATCCATCACAGTCTCTCACTAGGGAGCGTTTTGGAGCCAACCCCCAGAGTGTAAATAATAACTGAATGGATGTTCTGTGTACCGTATCCTGTGTGATGTGTGGTCGTTCTCTGGACTTCATACTTACATACGCTCTGTCCTCTTCCGTTCTCCCCAGTCATGAAGTCACAACACATCATACGTTCACATTCGTTCCCTTCGCTTTGTGTTTCTCTGTTGCTACGGTAATCAGGGCTCTTAAAGAGAGAAGTACGTCTGTGGTCGGGGGTGGTAACGTTCTGTGTTTGTAGGGCTGTTCATGGGTAAACGTACCATTTTTATGGAGGGGGGGGCGATTTTTGGTGAAGGCCTTGTGCCGCTTTTCCACCAACAGTACCAGCTCAACTTGACTTAGCGAGGCACCACTTGTTTTGGTTCCAGGCTCGTCGCGTTTCCATCTAAAAAAGTTCCTCTTCAACGTGGGCGGGTCGTCATTAGGGTTTAATCCCGGGAGACAGGATTCCCACGAAATCTGATCAAGACAATTTCCTGATTCCCGGGAAAGGTTATGACAGGAAACGGGAAATTAAAAAAACGCAATGAGTGTATCTATTGTTGTCATACAGTTACGTTGATGGAGGCGAAACTCGAGCCCCGGGAAAGGAACGAAACACTGATCTGTGTCCCCCTTGGGAGCGGGTCTGTGGACTCCAGCCACGCCGGACACAACTTATTAACTTTGATAATTATTCCAGTTTGCAGCTGCTTACACACTGCTGGCTAATCAGTTGCAGCAGCCTGTTTACGTCACACAAAAGTCCCAGCTCAGCTCGCTTGGAACCTCGACGGAGGTGGTAAAGTCGAGGCGAGTTGAGCTGGTACTGTCGGTGGAAAAGGGGCATTAGATATGTAGAATGACATGGTGAGCTCTGAATTTGTTTAATATGTAAAGACAATTTCCATACGTTTAAGTATAATGTTTGTATTTTTTCGTGATTTCTTCTTGTGGCCTGATTTTGATCACTCCGTGTGCTCCCTGCTGTTTCTCCCTGCTGGTTTGAATTGATTTAGGATACTTTAATGTGATTATTTGTGGTTATTCAACGACAGCAGCAGAACATTGCGTTTGTAATTCAAAGTGCTCTGATCAGTACACGGCACCGAGGGGGTTTCAGACTAACGAATAGTGGCGGTACCGCGTGGACGCCATGTTTGGACCACTGTGCTCCCTGAGCACGTTCTCCTCTCCTCCCCAAAGGAGGAGCATCGTGTGTGTGGTTCTCCTCTCCTCCCCAAAGGAGGAGCATCATGTGTGGTTCTCCTCTCCTCCCCAAAGGAGGAGCATCGTGTGTGTGGTTCTCCTCTCCTCCCCAAAGGAGGAGCATCGTGTGTGTGGTTCTCCTCTCCTCCCCAAAGGAGGAGCATCGTGTGTGGTTCTCCTCTCCTCCCCAAAGGAGGAGCATCATGTGTGTGGTTCTCCTCTCCTCCCCAAAGGAGGAGCATCCTGTGTGGTTCTTCATCACGTTCTCCTCTCCTCCGCAAAGGAGGAGCATCGTGTGTGGTTCTCCTCTCCTCCCCAAAGGAGGAGCATCCTGTGTGGTTCTTCATCACGTTCTCCTCTTCTCCACAGAACGGGGTCAGCATCATGGTGCAGGTGGCTTTGGGGCCGGACGCGGCAGGAGAGAAGGTAGGTGAAACGCACTCAGCGGTGCCACCCAGCGGTGCCGAGAAACACAACCAGGAATTTGACTCTGTGTAGGATTTCCTGATCGGTCGCACACATTTCTCTGGCAGAACGTTGGATTTGCAGATAGCTGCTGGAGTAATTTGTACTTCATTATTTTACATAAATATGGCCTACTGGTCCTTTAATATCTAATAAAATCAGTATTTCCGGTGTGTATAATGGATTAAAAACAGACACATGGGTCAGTCTGGGTAGTGACAGGCTGAATGAATGAATGAGGAGGATGGTCTCCATATTGGTCAGTATGCAGCGGAACTAAACCAGGACAACCATTTCAAGAATGGGACATTGTTGTCCTTTGTGTACATGGACAACCAGTACAACCGGTTTGTTGTTGACGACTGGGACATTGTTTTCATGGCTTTGTGAGCTCCTTGAGGGGGGGCTCACTAACTGTGTGTCGGTGCCTTCGTCACAGACACAAGACAACGTGGTGGGGATCTCTGCTGAGCCCCAGACGCCCTCAGAGAAGGTACACACACACACGCACGCACACGCACGCACGCACGCACGCACGCGCGCGCGCACACACACGCACACGCACACACACACACTGATCCACTTGCATTACCTTCCACTGTACTCTTATCTTCAGCTACAGAATAGCGTTCAGTATGTAACAGTGGAAACGCTCTGAAGGGGCTTCTTCTTCCCGTCTGGCTGACCCAGCGTCTCCGTCTCCCCTCCAGCTCCCTGTGGTGATGCGCGTTCCCCGCTTCAGCGCCGTGGCCCAGAACCTGTGCAGGATGCAGTTCTCCATCCTGGGCTACGGAGACATCATCATCCCAGGTACCCCCCAGGGCCTCATGGTGGGGGCTGTTTGGGTCGGGTCTAAAGGTTGTATCAGCGATGCTAGGCCGAAACATAAATTATCACATTCATCTGATCTTTCCTGACGATCCGCCAGCCGCCCGCCCCGTGAGCAGGCCGTCAAAACAACACGTCTCCGTAGGCAACCTGCGCTCCGAGATCGTACACAAAAACAAACGGTACTACTACCAACCACTCCAAACCAACATAAATAGTACTCCAACCAATCAGCCACAAGGGGGCGGGTGTTGTGGGGCGTTGCGCTGCGTTCAGGATCGTTTTCACCGGACTCACGGAACACAGGAGGGAGGGGCGAGCTAGCTCTGTTTGTTTGGGATCTCACTTCAAACACCAACAGAAGTGACGTCGCCCAACATCGCTGATACAACCTTTAAGCCCTGCAGAGAACAACCTTCTACTCAGTAAGTGGGTAGGACTTAAGCCCTGGTCAAACCGTAGAGAACAACCTTCTACTCAGTAACTCGACGGGAAGTACCTGGGGATGAGGCGCCCTCGGACACGTGGCTGTCTGGTGGGTTCTGAATGATTGATGAACGTTCTCAAGGTTTAATTGAGAACCAATAATTGGTTCCTCATTGTCACTCATGTACAAGTGAGGTTAGTCCACATGCTGGGGGGTTAATTATTCATCAACAAATAAGTGAACGAGGGATCGACCGATGTGGATCTTTTAGGGCCGATACCGATTTTCTTGAGCCGATATTTGGAGCCGATGCTGCTTTTGTTCCCTCAGTTTAAATCATAAAAATGACACAATGATGAAAACAAATGTTACAAGTCTCAATTTTAAAAAAGAAACATTTATTGAACTGTCTGTAAATCATGTTGGGAAAAAAAAAAAAGATATATATATATAAATATATATATATCACAAAATCATCCGATGCAATACACGTAAAAAACACATATATCGGCTGATATATCGGCCGATCACTACTTATTACAACAGCTGCAGACACCAGAAAATATTCATTCTTCAGAGCGTTTGATGCGTTGCTTACGGTGGGAAGAGAACGCTGCCTCTCATGTTGCCGCCCCCAGCAGCTCAGCTCTGACTGCGTTGAGCTCAACGCCAGCGAGACGCTCCCCACGGTTCACTAGTGAGGACATCGGGTCTCGACCCCATAGCACGCGGCAGCGGGGGGCCTGCGTGGGTTCTGAGCTCTGGTTCCTTGTGCCGCAGGTCTACTGGTGGCCTACTGCAGCCGCTTCGACGTGTGGGTCAACAGCTCCAGGAAGGTCTACCTGGTCAGCTGCTGTATAGGTAACGCCGTGCACCAATGAAAAAGCTTCCCGTCATTCAACACACGACCCACGGAATTCCCCCAAACCCCGACCCTCGCGTCCTCAAGCCCTGCTGAACCAGGGGGAGAAACGATGGATAGGAATAACCAAGGGCCCGTGTGTGTGCGTGTGCGTGTGTGTGTGTGTGTGTGTGTGTGCAGCCTACGCGCTGGGCATCGTGGTGACGTTCGCGGTGATGCTGCTGACGGAGTCGGGGCAGCCGGCGCTGCTCTACCTGGTGCCCTTCACCCTGCTCACCGCCGCCGCCGTGGCCGCCCGCCGCAGGGAGATGAAGCACTTCTGGACCGGCAGCGTGTACGAGGTGAGGTCAGGGGTCAGGGGGTCAGGGGTCGTCTGGAGGTCAGGGGCCCCTGGAGGACAGGGTACGAGGCGAGGCCTGGAGGTCAGGGGGTCAGGGGTCGTCTGGAGGTCAGGGGTCAGGGGTCGTCTGGAGGTCAGGGGTCAGGGGCCCCTGGAGGACAGGGTACAGGACAGGGTACAAGGTGAGGCCTGGAGGTCAGGGGTCAGGGACGTCTGGAGGTCAGGGGTCAGGGGCCCCTGGAGGACAGGGTACAAGGTGAGGCCTGGGGGTCAGGGGTCAGAGGCTCCTCAAGGTCAGGGGCCCCTGGAGGTCAGGGGCGTCTGGAGGTCAGGGGTCAGGACAGGGTACGAGGCGAGGCCTGGAGGTCAGGGGTCAGGGGCCCCTGGAGGTCAGGGGTGAGGACAGGGTAAGAGGCGAGGCCTGAGGGTCCGGGGACAGACCTCCTACACCTCCTCCTCCTCCTCCCCTCTCCGCCCGGGCACCCCCCCCCGACCCGGAGTGTCTGGAGGTCATCTCCAGGGTGTGAACCCGTCTGATGCGTCTCATCTTCATCTCCTGTTGTGGTTGCGTGTGAACGGAGAGCTTGATGATGATGATGATGATGATGATGATGATGATGATGCTGATGATGGTCGCGGTCTCTCCGGGTTCAGCCTGTGCATGAAGGCCGGTCAGACGCACTAGGCAGGATGTCTCCATGTGTGTGAGAGAGATGAACTCTGACCCCACTCCATCTCTGGCAGGTGTTGGACTCATCCAGGGAGCCTTTGCTGCCAGGTGTGCTACCTCCTAGCTCCTAGCTCCTAGCTCTGCTCCCATCCTCTCCTCCTCCTGAGTTTAACCCTTTGATTTGATGTTGACTTCTTGTCCTCAGTTCCCTTTTGTTAACAAACGTTTTGTTAACCAACCGATTCCCAGGGCCTGCTCCCAAGAAAATCACACATTCATCTTTTAATTCAAACTAAACTAAATGGAATGTTGGTGATTTTCTTTATTAATATGTGCGTTCTGAGCGCGCCACGTCATTCTCTCTGCATGGCATTAATTGACCACTAGGTGTCGTCAGACCACTGAAAATATTGAGACCGCTAGAAATAAACCAACATATTGAACATATCGTCTGCTGCAAGAGCCGTCATTCGGCTCAATTCGAACGTAACTTGAAACAGACTGTGTCAGTGCAAGTTTGCTTTTAAAGCCAAGTGGACTCTGGACCGCTGAGCGCGCAGCAGCAGCACCAGGGAACCTCTCAATGTGCGCAGTCTCCGACGGCCCCTTGGTTGTGTTGTTGTTGTCCCTCTCCCCTCCCTCCCCTCCCCCCCCCCCATCCCCCCCCCGTCTCCCCACATGTTTCTTTCTGCTGGGCCCCGTTGAGTTCTGCTGTAACCTTTGGCATGCGTCTGCTTGAAGCTGTCCTGGGCTGGACAGTCGTGGAATGGACTTTGCATCCGTGTGTGTGTCTCGGTCGCCCCGCCGTGTGTGTGTCAGTGTCCCGTGGTGTGTGTCCGTTGTCCCGTGGTGTGTGTCAGTGTCCCGTGGTGTGTGTCCGTTGTCCCGTTGTGTGGTGTGGTGGAGCTGCACCGCTGCATGGCGCCATGGAGCCGGCTCCGTCCTCTCGCGGCGTCCCTCGTGACCTGACCCTCTGTCCCTCTGCTCTGCCCCACAGAGGGACGATCTGGCCGCTCCGTAGGAGACGCGTGCTGACGATGATGTCCACCACCACGGCCCCGCCCGCCCGCCCGCCCGCCCGCCCCAAACGGCTCCACTGCCGTTTTTTGGTTTCGTGTTTTTTTTTTTTTTTTTTTTTATATCCGTAATTTTTTTATAAATCATAACAGAAATTGTCTAACCCCGGGGGGGGGGGGGGGTATGCTTTTGAGGCACGGTTTGACCTTTGTTTGAAAGAGTCGTGCCGGAGTTACTCCTGGAGGACCCAAAGAGCAATGCTGAAGATGATTAAACAGAACAATGTCTATAACGTACGAGGGGGGGGGGGGGGGGTTCTGGATGTTGCCATGGTGACGATCCGTACTGGGAAGCACTTTATCTGATCCGGGCTGAAGGACGACTGCCTGTGGGGGGGTCGGGGGGGTACATGCGGAGCCACAGGACGATCACTCTTTTGATAATTGTATTTTTTTTGTGTAATTTGTTAAAAGTTATCCCACAGGTTGATTTTTTCTTTCTTTCTTTGCCTTATTTGAAATAAAGTGTTTATATTTCACAAACGGCCTTCCTTCGTTCTTTACCAAAACGCTGCCGTTGACAACGCGGCAGTGCGTCTGCAGGTTCAGTGCCCGGGGGGGGGGGGCGGGGGGGGCGTCCCGTCTCCTCCCCGGACTCTGAGGCCTCGTGGGGTCGCGTCCCAAAGCCTGGGGTTCAGAGAGGTCCCTCCGGTGGAAACCATGAAGGAAACAGAACAAAACACTTCAGAAAAAAAAAGCTGTCTTCCTGCAGGTGGGGGCGATGTACAAACGGACCTGGTTGTGATGTCTGGTTGTGGGCTGTTTTTATCTGTTAACAAATTAACTACAGGTGAGAGGTACCTGAGCTACACCTGCAGCACCACGTGACCGGGTTCCGGGGCGATGCCCGGCGGGCAGCGTCACGGCAAACTCGAGGGGCTGCGTGACGTCACGTGGCGTGTCGTCACGCGGAGCCGCGTCACGCAGCGTCAGTCCGGAGTCGCACAATTATGAAGCAGCAGCCTCTCGTCGGAGCGGCAGCCCAGGCGGATTCCTCCAGCGTTCACCGGGCTTTCCTTCCAGGGCTCACGGAGACCCGCGCCACTAGATGGGTCAGAGCCGCGGCGCTGCGCACCCGAGTCTGACCGGTGGAGAGGATGGTAGGTGGCGGAGCTGGGGGGCTGCTGGACGGTGGACGGTTTAGCGGCTCGGGACTTTTCGGAGCGGCGGCGGGGGCGCCCTGCGTGCTGACAGCGAGAGGAGTCCGCTCCGTGGTGCGGGACCCGGAGCGGGCTGCTGCGTGGTCCGGGACCCGGAGGAGCGGGCTGCTGTGGTCCGGGACCACCCCGGGGTGGGCTCCGTGGCCCGGGACCCGGGGCGTGGGAGGGGGGTTATCCCGCCAGGGTCGGCGTTCTGTGTGTCGCATGTCGGGGGAGCTGACTGTAACGGGGCTAGCTGGTAGCGAGCTAACCGCTAATGCTAAGATCTCCACCGCTGCGATCACAGCCACGCTGGGCTGAGTAGGCTGGTAGGCTATTCTACTGCTATAGTAACAGTAGCCTACTATACAGCACTATGACCCTGGCCTACATTCTGTTATAGTGTTGTGGTAGGCTATTACACTTGGACCCTACACACTGTTATAGTGTTGTGGTAGGCTATTCCACTTGGACCCTACACACTGTTATAGTGTTGTGGTAGGCTATTCCACTGTGTCTGTACACACTGTTATAGTGTTGTGGTAGGCTATTACACTGTGTCTCTACACACTGTTATAGTGTTGTGGTAGGCTATTCCACTTGGACCCTACACACTGTTATAGTGTTGTGGTAGGCTATTACACTGTCTCTACACACTGTTATAGTGTTGTGGTAGGCTATTACACTGTGTCTCTACACACTGTTATAGTGTTGTGGTAGGCTATTCCACTTGGACCCTACACACTGTTATAGTGTTGTGGTAGGCTATTCCACTTGGACCCTACACACTGTTATAGTGTTGTGGTAGGCTATTCCACTTGGACCCTACACACTGTTATAGTGTTGTGGTAGGCTATTCCACTTGGACCCTACACACTGTTATAGTGTTGTGGTAGGCTATTCCACTTGGACCCTACACACTGTTATAGTGTTGTGGTAGGCTATTCCACTTGGACCCTACACACTGTTATAGTGTTGTGGTAGGCTATTCCACTGTGTCTGTACACACTGTTATAGTGTTGTGGTAGGCTATTACACTGTGTCTCTACACACTGTTATAGTGTTGTGGTAGGCTATTCCACTTGGACCCTACACACTGTTATAGTGTTGTGGTAGGCTATTACACTGTCTCTACACACTGTTATAGTGTTGTGGTAGGCTATTACACTGTGTCTCTACACACTGTTATAGTGTTGTGGTAGGCTATTCCACTTGGACCCTACACACTGTTATAGTGTTGTGGTAGGCTATTCCACTTGGACCCTACACACTGTTATAGTGTTGTGGTAGGCTATTCCACTTGGACCCTACACACTGTTATAGTGTTGTGGTAGGCTATTCCACTTGGACCCTACACACTGTTATAGTGTTGTGGTAGGCTATTCCACTTGGACCCTACACACTGTTATAGTGTTGTGGTAGGCTATTCCACTTGGACCCTACACACTGTTATAGTGTTGTGGTAGGCTATTCCACTTGGACCCTACACACTGTTATAGTGTTGTGGTAGGCTATTCCACTTGGACCCTACACACTGTTATAGTGTTGTGGTAGGCTATTCCACTTGGACCCTACACACTGTTATAGTGTTGTGGTAGGCTATTACACAGACATGTCCACCTTCCTTGAAATCAACTTATTTTATTGAAGTGTGTGTGTGTGTGTGTGTGTGTGTGTGTGTGTGTATTTGCAGAGTAATGGTTCGAATCCCATGTTTAATGGTTTACGATACAATACAACTTTATTAATCCCCCCCTCCTAGGAGGAAGTTTGTTTCATCTATGGCACCATGTTGTCAAACCTTTCAAACGCTCTGTCAATGTGTGTTAAGTTGTACCTGTCAGTGTGTTATTGTGCAGTTATTGTGCATTGAGTGTTTCCTTTGAAGTCCTGAGGACCTGTGTTCTCCGCCGTGTGATTAAGTGCTGCGTACACGCCTTATGACGACCTGCGAGGCGGTGAACCGCGCTCACACACACACGCTGCGTTCCGGGAACACGCTTGTGTGCCTTTACCCAGCTGACCCTCTGAATGGCCCCCGGGGGCTGCAGTAGGATGCAGCCTACTTCCCCCCCCCCCCCCCCCCAAGTCTGAACACAGTCACATGCCCTGGCTTTAGCTTACCCTGCATAACGGGGGTGGTTGCTGGCTGCTCCGCCGCCCCGCCGCGGCCTGGAGCTCCGGGGGCAGATAGAGGGATATCTACACAGGTTACGTAACCGCCACTTTTATTAGTACCTGGAAGAGGTTGACTGTGTGTGTGTGTGTGTGTGTGTGTGTGTGTCGTTGTGTACAACTGTGTACATGACGCCTAGTAGGTCACAGCATGTTGTTCTGTCCCAGGAGAGTGTCTTTTAATTTGATAGCGGGTTGGTTATTACATGGTTATTTCCTCCGTGTCTCTCGGCGTGTCGGCGGACGTGTTGTGACCTCGTGGTCCGGTCTAGACGGGCTACCTCACTCACCACGCGGGCCTGTCTGGGTTTCACTCGCGTGTGGAAAAATCTTTCTGGTGTTTAGATTTTTCCTCCTCTGCTCCCATTGATAGACTTCACCGCGCAGCCAGGAAATGGAAACGGTTCACTCTTACGACGGGACTGGAAAGTGAACCAGAATAAAAGTAGGAATCTTCTTGAATGTATAAATCGTTTATACCCTTAGCTCTTTCCAAAGTGTTCCCATCGACATGTGGACTGGTTCAAGGTCTCCACAGTCCACGGTTCTGGTCCGGTTTGACAGGGGAGAGAGTCTCAGGCTGTTGACTTTATGAATGGAGCCTGAATGGAGTAGTCCTGTGGGTCCATCAGGGGAAACCCACCCAGCCAGGTCCCCCTGCAGCGCCCCCTGTGGACACAGGAGAGAGCGCAGGGCAGCGCACAACAAGAAGAGTCAACAGTCACTCTTATCTTCTGGACCAAGGTTCACCGGTCATTTTTAAATGTTAGCAGTCTTTTTTGCTATCCGGGCTGAGCCTGTTTGAAATTAAGGCTGCAGGTTCACTGCCCTCCCTCCCGCATCTCCTCCTGCCCTTTAGGGGCTGGTCCAGAGCCTCCTCCCAGTGAGGAGCAGATGCTGAAGGCATCCTGGGTTCCTGCAGTTTGGAGGACTGGGTTCTGAAGACCCTGGGGGGGGGGGGTCGTAGGAGCTGGAGGCCAGGGCTCCACCGTCACATGTCCGTACGTCACCGCGGGGGGACTGGGAGCACGTCAGACCCCCGTGACGAGCCTGCCTCCCGTCGGCCCCTGGGCCTCTACAGACCTCTACTGCACTGCCTGAGCCTCACGCTGAGACACAGAGACGTGTTTAACACTAGGGACACACGGAGGAGCAATGCACTCTCGTTGATTCATAGCAGTCATAACGAAGATATCTTCAATAGTGGTTGCTCAACATGCTAGGGGTATGGATGGTCTCTCGGTACACGGTTGGTTCTCGTCGGCTGTTTTAAGAAGGTTTAACGGTTGATTATTCTGGGAATTAATGCAAGGAAGCACCTGACGGATCAACATAAGTCACCTGCTCTTTAGATCAGACCTTAGGTCGGCTGCTCTCCTTCTACAACACAAGAGGCTCTTTAGATCAGACCTGAGTTCTGATCTAAAGAGCCTCTTGTGTTGTCGGAGCAGAGCTGCAGCAGACCTCAGGTCTGCTGCAGCAACACAAGAGGCTCTTTATACCTTTGTGTTTGGGGGATTCTCCGGTCCAGGTTCCCTTCAGAGCCAGCACTGATACCTGGTTCCAGTATCACTCCCAGATCCTGATCTGTGCATTCCTAGCAACATTGACACCAATTTACAGGCATTCCAGACCAACCTTCTACAAACCGTTTTCACAAACCTACATAACTGGCTGGGTAGACCTGCACGGCTTCTCTCTCTTCAGCCTGCGGCCTGCTGGGCACAATAGTACTATAGTACTATAGTACTATAGTACTGTAGTACTATAGTACTATTGTACGATAGTACTATTGTACGATAGTACTATAGTACTATCGTACGATAGCACTATTGTACGATAGTATTATAGTACTATAGTACGATAGTATTATAGTACGATAGTACGATAGCACTATATATAAAGTGCTATAGCACTATAGTACAATAGCACTAGTACTATAGTACTATAGCACTAAAGTGCTGTAGTACTATAGTACAATAGCGCTATAGCACCATAGTACTATCGCACTATAGTACGATAAATTAATAATTAATAATTCATATATAAATCAGATTTTGAGGTTGGTTTCAACATTGTTTTTTTGAATAGAATAATTCTTGATTTCACTACTATACGTTTCTTACTAACTTTGTAACGAACCTGTGACATTCCGCACAAGGCGCTGCTAGTCATGTAGCAGGCAGTGAGTGGAGGACTCTTTGTGTTGGACAGAAACCACACCACGGCTCCTACTCCATCACCTCCCCTTCATCCCCGCGGCGCTGTCACACCGACCACTCCGTCACCCGGAGGACAACACACACCTGAGCTGACTCACAGCGCAAGTGTTTAATGGGGTCTTATTATTAATGTCAATCGAGTTTTGGGACTTGTCCACCCTTTGTGGCGTTCACAATGTCGACGTGCCTTAAACATTTTAATTATTAACGTTGAGGGGCAGATTAAAGTCTACGGGGCTCTTTGTACATCAGAGGGAACCATGGGATGTTTGGTTTCTGAGAGGACTCAAGAGAGAAGAGAGAAACCTCATAAATATCCAGCGAGACACTGAAGCAGCGGACAAAAGAACCACGTCAGACACTAATGTCAGCCCTGGAAAGTTTTGAGGAGAAAAGGAAGTGTGTGTGTGTGTGTGTGTGCGTGTGCGCGTATGTGTGTGTGTGTGCGTGTGTGTGTGTGTGTGCGCGTGTGTGTGTGAACAATGGGGGTCAATCACGGAAGCGTTCTCCAGGAGAGGTGTGCGGCTGACTTCCTACAGGAACCCTCCGCTCATAAAGCCGCTCGAGGCGGGAACCGGGAAGGAAAGTGAGAAAGAAGGGAGGGAGGGAGGGAGGGAGGGAGGTAAGGAGAGAGAGAGGGAGAGAGAGAGAGAGAGAGAGAGAGAACATGTGAGTGTGTGTTCTTGGCAGGAGTTCTAACGCCCTTAACTCTATTGTTGCCTGACATTCTCAGGTACCATGGTTACTGCTGAGCCCCGTTGTAAAGGCCTCCACTCTGACCCAGTGTGGTACTGTAGCAGCCCACCAGTGTGGTACTGGGAGCCCACCAGTGGTACTGGGGGAGCCCACCAGTGTGGTACTGGGAGCCCACCAGTGTGGTACTGGGAGCCCACCAGTGTGGTACTGGAGGAGCCCACCAGTGTGGTACTGGGAGCCCACCAGTGTGGTACTGGAGGAGCCCACCAGTGGTACTGGAGCAGCCCACCAGTGTGGTACTGGAGGGGCCCACCAGTGTGGTACTGGGAGCCCACCAGTGTGGTACTGGGAGCCCACCAGTGTGGTACTGGGAGCCCACCAGTGTGGTACTGTAGCAGCCCACCAGTGGTACTGGGAGCCCACCAGTGTGGTACTGGAGGAGGCCAGCTGGGAGCTGCGGTCACCTGGGCTCGTGTTGGGCCCAGCGGTTTGCTCGCTGAACCAGAGAAAGTCCTCCGTAGAGAAGCTTTATTATCACCTGGATGGAGTGGTGTGTTTGTGACCACACGCTCACCGTAGTAACCAGGAACTGTGTGTGTGTGTGTGTGTGTGCGTGTGCGTGTGCGTGTGCACGTGTGTGTGTGTGCGATATATCATTGAGGTCTCTGCCCTTCCACTAATCCCCTACCCCGCCCTCCCCCCCCCTGTGTTTTTGTTCCTGAACCCGGTATAATATCCAGGTTGTCCCAGACACATTCATCAGGCCCCTCCGTAGCTCCTTACAGATTAACAGGCAGGGAGTCAGGAGCCGACACGCTAACCTCGCACTCTCCACTCAGCCTCCGACTAAAGCTGCTCCTGAACGCAGCCGCTCCGGAGCGCACTCTGAGACCCGCGCCGCAACGGCTCAGGAGGACCTACGGTCGCAGCGGGACCCGGCCGTCCCAGAACGCTGTAGTGGGTAGAGGCGGGGTGTAGCGGCGGGGTGTAGCGGCGGGGTGTAGCGGCGGGGTGTAGCGGCGGGGTGTAGCGGCGGGGTCTGTCGCCAGGCGGCGGTGGTGACGGTGGTCTTGTCGTGTGGAGCCAGCGTGCAAGGAGGTGGTGACGGTGGTCTTGTCGTGTGGAGCCAGCGTGTCGCGAGGCGGCGGCGGTGACGGTGGTTTTGTCCCGGGTGCTGCTGGCCGGTCCCGGTTATGTTCCTGTACAAAGCCCTTAAACACAGAGATGAAGAGGAGGAGGTGCAGGTAACTGGAGGCTGGCCCTCACCGAGGGGCCGTGGTCATGCGGTCGCCGTCCTAACGCCGCCGTGACCTGCGCTCCGACGCTCCGCGGGCCTGCTGCGGGCTTAGCCCGGTTGTGTGCGGAGGTATTTGCAGCAGGAGGGGGACTTGCTGTTCTAAAGGGCAGATTTCTTCCATGGCGCTGCGGTGGGATTAAGCCACTCTCAGCGGAGGTTTCCCGGAGAACTGGGTCGCGGTTCTCTGGCGTTGCCGTGCTGGAGGGGCGCTGTGAGGAGTTATGGGACTAGTTGATTAGGCGGTGGTTTTGTGAGCGATAAGCTGCTCTGCTCTCAGCAGGGCCATGTTCCCTGGGTTGTTGTGCTATGTACTGTTTTTATGCACGAGGTTAAAATGATTGTCACAAAGATGTTTTTTGTTTAAACATTGCAGTGATGCTTCTAAACGATGTTTCCGGTCGAATGTCTTTCTTGTTCCTTTAGGTTCTTCAGCCGTTGATGTATTTCCTCTCTTCTCCCTCTGCAGTCCCAGAAACCCTGGATAGAAAGCACTTTCACCAAGAGGGAATGTGTGTACATCCTGCCAGTGTCCAAAGACCCCCACAGGTGTGTGTTCTGTGCCCCCCCCCCCCCCCGGCGGCCCGCCTGCTGGCCCGGGGCTGAGCCTGTAATTGTACGGTGTGTGTGGAGGTAAGCCGGGCCTAACCACCACTCTGCAAGGGGTGGTTGAGGCAGGCCCTCATGAGCTCCCTGTTTATGGCTCCACTGTCATTAACGTCTCTAGGCCTCTGCTGAATCACTCTCCTCAGCCGTACCTTCTGCTTCATGTCCGCTGTCTTTGTTTTAAACACCACAAAGATGCATCATCAGATCTATCAGCCATTTTTCCATCGCCACATACACCCTCTACTTCTTGTTTCAGGAGTTCCCTTTATTGCAGAGAACGGGCGTGTGTATTTCTGTAAACAGAAGTATGGCCCACTCAACATGTCAACATGTTACCAACATGTCAACATGATGGACAGGGCGCTCTTGTTGTGCATGACCTCAGAAATCCCAGAGAATCTAAGATGATTAAAGTGTCCAGATCCTGCGGAGGATTGTCGCTCTGTAATTGGTTACGTTTTCACCGATGCCCCGGCTTCCTCTCGCCAACGGTCGGCTGTTGGCTTTTTGTTTTCTTTCTGATCAATAATTTGCCGGCGTGGTTTACTGCATCAGCTATTGGCACCTCCCGGTAGATGATCCAGAGCGGACGGGGAGGACTGCGTATGTCCGTAGGACGACACCGGGACCATGACCTGACCTCTGGCCCCCTAGAACACAGATTACCCCCCCCCCCCCCTCCCCCCCCAAAGCGTCTCACCGTTGAAGCATTAGCCCGTCCATGTGGACGCTGGGTCTGTCACACATTGACCGTACCTGTTGATTGAACCCCAGCTGAAGCTGCTGCTGTCTCCTCTGTTCCTCCAGATGCCTGCCAGGATGCCAGATCTGCCAGCAGCTGGTGCGGTGAGTGTTGCTGCTCCGCCGAACTCCACCGACGACCTGTCGATCAGGGGCCTGGAAGGGCCTCCAGCAGGGTACCCTCCTGTCCACCTCACGGTACCCTGAGGGAGGAGAGGGTACCCTGTCCACCTCACGGTACCCTGAGGGAGGACAGGGTACCCTGTCCACCTCACGGTACCCTGAGGGAGGACAGGGTACCCTGATGGAGGACAGGGTACCCTGTCCACCTCACGGTACCCTGAGGGAGGACAGGGTACCCTGTCCACCTCACGGTACCCTGAGGGAGGACAGGGTACCCTGATGGAGGACAGGGTACCCTGTCCACCTCACGGTACCCTGAGGGAGGACAGGGTACCCTGTCCACCTCACGGTACCCTGAGGGAGGACAGGGTACCCTGATGGAGGACGCTTACTTGTTATTTTAATTACAAGTCACTCAGTGTCCAGTACCTTATCGGGAAAGGTCCTGTGTGTGTTACCGTCTGGACGTCCTGTGTGTGTCTGTGCTCCTCTAAGGACGTCCTGTGTGTTACCGTCTGTGCTCCTCTCAGGACGTCCTGTGTGTTACCGTCTGGACGTCCTGTGTGTTACCGTCTGGGCGTCCTGTGTGTTACCGTCTGGACGTCCTGTGTGTTACCGTCTGGACGTCCTGTGTGTTACCGTCTGGACGTCCTGTGTGTTA
Organism: Micromesistius poutassou; assembly: GCF_964030765.1. Classification (NCBI taxonomy): domain Eukaryota; kingdom Metazoa; phylum Chordata; class Actinopteri; order Gadiformes; family Gadidae; genus Micromesistius; species Micromesistius poutassou. The sequence continues at coordinate 684,294 of NC_140282.1, read as the reverse complement.
CCGTCTGGACGTCCTGTGTGTTACCGTCTGGACGTCCTGTGTGTTACCGTCTGCTCTCTCTCCTCAGGTGCTGCTGTGGCCGCCTGGTGCGGCAGCACGCCGGCTTCCCCGCCAGCCTGGCCGTCCGCTACTCGGACGGGCGGCTGGGTGACGACCCCGACCACAGCCCGGCCGAGCCCCAGGAGTGGGCGGTGGACCGGCACACGGAGGAGAGCCCCACCGACGCCTACGGGGTCGTCAACTTCCAGGGGGGCTCCCACTCCTACAGGGCCAAGGTGAGGGGCCGGTCTGGGGGTCAGGGGGTCCGGTCTGGGGGTCAGGGGGGCCGGTCTGGGGGTCAGGGGGGCCGGTCTGGGGGTCAGGGGGTCCGGTCTGGGGGTCAGGGGGTCCGGTCTGGGGGTCAGGGGGTCCGCAGCGGGCCACACGGTGAAGGGGCAGAGGGGTCCTGCAGGCTTACCATGCAGTATGGGGTCTATCAAAACCGAAAACTGAAACCTGAAACCAACTTAGATTTACATTTAGCGTGTTTAGCAGACACTTTTATCCAAAGCGACTTACAATAAGTACATTTGTCATAAGAAGTGAAACAATATATCGCCGAGGGACTCTTGATTTGACTGTGTGAAAACAATTATACCCTTGGGGACATTAAAGAACCTAACTAACTAACTAACTAACTAACTATCAACCATGAGGACATGAAGCTGACTGGACGCTCCTGGTCCTGGTCCTGGTCCTGGTCCGCTCCACGCTTTGGGAGATCCAGACCGTGTTTGGAAATGGAAGGGACTCAGAGAGCACTTTATTGTGTTCTTTTTAAGAGGAGCCAGCCGGTTGGATACAAGTGGCTTTTAGCATGAATTAGTGCAGAGAGTCACAGACGGAAGGCTGAGTCACTCAGTCTGCGTTTTGTAAAGGATTAGTAACATAACCAGATACTGACGGCAAGCAACAAGGTTAATGTTGTTGTTGAATGTTAGAAACCTACTCCAGTACACGGCGGTTGCGTTGTTGTTCCCGTGTGCTGCTGACGTCCGTGTGTCCCCCCCCGTCCCCCCGTCCCCCCCCCAGTACGTGCGTCTGTCCCACGACTCGCCCCCGGAGCACGTGCTGCGGCTGCTGCTGCGGGAGTGGCAGATGGAGCTCCCCAAGATCCTCATCTCGGTGCACGGGGGCATCCAGAACTTCGAGCTGCACCCGCGCATCAAGCAGGTGGTGGGCAAGGGGCTGATCAAGGCGGCCGTCACCACCGGGGCCTGGATCCTCACGGGGGGCGTCAACACGGGTAGGAGCCGCCGGCGTCCGCACCACACCCTGCTCCTCCTCAAGGCTGCTCCTCCTCCAGGCCTCAGGGCTCCTCCTGTAGGCCTCAGGGCTCCTCCTGTAGGCCTCAGGGCTCCTCCTGTAGGCCTCAGGGCTCCTCCTGTAGGCCTCAGGGCTCCTCCTGTAGGCCCCACTGAGCGCCCACATCAACCCCCCAGACAGCAGCGCTAGGCTAACCCCCCAGACAGCAGCGCTAGGCTAACCCCCCAGACAGCAGCGCTAGGCTAACCCCCCAGACAGCAGCGCTAGGCTAACCCCCCAGACAGCAGCGCTAGGCTAACCCCCCAGACAGCAGCGCTAGGCTAACCCCCCAGAAAACAGCGCTAGGCTAACCCCCCAGACAGCAGCGCTAGGCTAACCCCCCAGACAGCAGCGCTAGGCTAACCCCCCAGAAAACAGCGCTAGGCTAACCCCCAGACAGCAGCGCTAGGCTAACCCCCCAGAAAACAGCGCTAGGCTAACCCCCAGACAGCAGCGCTAGGCTAACCCCCCAGACAGCAGCGCTAGGCTAACCCCCCAGACAGCAGGGAGGCGGGCTGAGGGGCGTGTCCCGGCGTCCGGGCGTGTCTGACCCGGCCCGGCCGACGCGGCCCTCTCGATCATAGTGTTTAAACCATTACTCACACGGCCCATTACCCAGAGCCCGGATTACAGCTGAGGGCCGCTCCCCCCCCCCCCCCCCGCTCAGATCAGAGGAGGAGCAGAGCAACAATGCTCTCCTTCAGAGTAAAAGTACCCTAGGGTTGAGAACGTAACATATGGTATATGGTAACGGATTGTTTTGGGTCTTTCATTAGAACATAATGGATACTACCGTGCCATCCATAACCCCGGGTCCGGTTATAGTCCCTAACGGCCGTCCTCCTCCTCTTCCTCCTTCTCTTCCTCCTCCTCTTCCTCCTCCTTCTCTTCCTCCTCCTCCTCCTTTTCCTCCTCCTCTTCCTCCTCCTTCTCTTCCTCCTCCTCCTTCTCTTCCTCCTCCTCCTTCTCCTCCTCCTTCTCCTCCTAGGCGTGGCGAAGCATGTTGGCGACGCGCTGAAGGACCACTCCACCAGGTCCTCCAAGAAGATCTGCACCATCGGCATCGCTCCCTGGGGGGTGATCGAGAACCGCAATGACCTCATCGGAAGAGACGTAAGCAGCACTGCTGCCTTGGGACTGGGGTGTGTGTGTGTGTGTGTGTGTGTGTGTGTGTGTGTGTGTGTGTGTGTGTGTGTGTGTGTGTGTGTGTGTGTGTGTGTGTGTGTGTGTGTGTGTGTGTGTGTGTGTGTGTGTGTGTGTGTGTGTGTGTGTGTGAGAAAATGCAAAAATGCATATCCATTTTTAGACGTACAAGCGTGCATTCACACAGCATACAACACAGACGAAAACGTTCAATAAAAAGAGGAAATGAAAGTCATTACTTGATTTAAGTTGGTTGTTCTGATGAACTCGTAGTCTGAGAACCCTTATGCACGTATGAGGTCCAAAAGGAAAGGTACTTGGCCTCTTTTAAAAGAGAGCACAACAAAAGAAATCATGATCGTGTGTGTGTGTGTGTGTGTGTGTGTGTGTGTGTGTGTGTGTGTGTGTGTGTGTGTGTGTGTGTGTGTGTGTGTGTGTGTGTGTGTGTGTGTGTGTGTGTGTGTGTGTGTGTGTGTGTGTGTGTGGCTCTAAAGCCCTATGTGTTCTCTGTGTGTGTGTTCTAAAGCCCTGTGTGTGTGTGTGTGTGTGTGTGTGTGTGTGTGTGTGTGTGTGTTCTAAAGCCCTGTGTGTGTGTGTGTGTGTGTTCTAAAGCCCTGTGTGTGTGTGTGTGTGTGTGTGTGTTCTAAAGCCCTGTGTGTGTGTGTGTGGTTCTAAAGCTGTGTGTGTGTGTGTGTGTGTGTGTGTGTGTGTGTGTGTGGTTCTAAAGCCCTGTGTGTGTGTGTGTGTGTGTGTGTGTGTGTGTGTGTTCTAAAGCCCTGTGTGTGTTCTAAAGCCCTGTGTGTGTGTGTGTGTGTGTTCTAAAGCCCTGTGTGTGTGGTTCTAAAGCCGTGTGTGTGTGTGTGTGTGTGTGTGTGGTTCTAAAGCCCTGTGTGTGTGTGTGTGTGTGTGTGTTCTAAAGCCCTGTGTGTGTGTGTGTGTGTGTGTGTGTGTGTGTGTGTGTTCTAAAGCCCTGTGTGTGTGTGTGTTCTAAAGCCCTGTGTGTGTTCTAAAGCCCTGTGTGTGTGTGTGTGTGTGTGTGTGTGTTCTAAAGCCCTGTGTGTGTGTGTGGTTCTAAAGCCCTGTGTGTGTGTGTGTGTGTGTGTGTGTGTGTGTGTGTGTGTTCTAAAGCCCTGTGTGTGTGTGTGTGTGGTTCTAAAGCCCTGTGTGTGTGTGTGGTTCTAAAGCCCTGTGTGTGTGTGTGTGTTCTAAAGCCCTGTGTGTGTTCTAAAGCCCTGTGTGTGTGTGGTTCTAAAGCCCTGTGTGTGTGTGGTTCTAAAGCCCTGTGTGTGTGTGGTTCTAAAGCCCTGTGTGTGTGTGGTTCTAAAGCCCTGTGTGTGTTCCCTCCTCCAGGTGATCGCTCCGTACCAGACGCTGCTGAACCCGCTCAGTAAGCTCAACGTCCTGAACAACTCGCACTCCCACTTCCTGCTGGTGGACGACGGGACGGTGGGGCGCTACGGCGCCGAGGTGCAGCTCCGCCGACAGCTGGAGAAACACATCAACCTGCAGAGGATCCACGCACGTCAGTCTGCTGTCTGTCTGTCTGTCTGTCTGTCTGTCTCTATCTGTCTCTCTCTCCTTCTGTCTGTGTGAGAGTCTCTCTCTCTCTCTCGCTCTCTCTCTCTCTCTCTCTCTCTCTCTCTCTCTCTCTCTCTCTGAGTCTCTCTCTGTCTCTCTCTCTCTGAGTCTCTCTCTCTCTCTCTCTCTCTCTCTCTCTCTCTCTCTCTCTCTCTCTCTCTCTGAGTCTGTCTCTCTCTCTCTGAGTCTGTCTCTCTCTCTCTCTCTCTCTCTCTCTCTCTCTGAGTCTGTCTCTCTCTCTCTGAGTCTGTCTCTCTCTCTCTCTCTCTCTCTCTGTCTCTGAGTCTGTCTCTCTCTCTCTCTCTCTCTCCGTCTCTCTCTCTGAATCTCTGTCTCTCTCTCTCTCTCTGTCTCTCTCTCTCTCTGTCTCTCTCTCCGTCTCTCTGTGAGTCTCTCTCTCTCTGTCTCTGTCTCTCTCCGTCTCTCTCTCTGAGTCTCTCTGTGAGTCTCTCTCTCTCTGTCTCTCTCTCTCTCTCTGTCTCTCTCTCTCTCTGTGAGTCTCTCTCTGTCTCTCTCTCTGAGTCTCTCTCTCTGAGTCTCTCTCTCTGTCTCTCTCTCTGTCTCTCTCTCTCTCTCTCTCTGTCTCTCTCTCTGAGTCTCTCTCTCCTTATCTCCCGTCCTCCTGACCCTGGACCTATGAGCCGTGTCGTCATGGCCATGCATACATTTCCACCGTGGATTCTGAGTGGTGGAAAACCACCGGTCACAACGTGGCGGAGTAGCCTCTGTCACGCAGGAGTTCATAACAAATGCCTTCATGGAGCTGATAGCAGAGGTGTGACCGTTCTGAGGCACCAGGAGGGAGGAGAGCCTCAGCCCCCACTGAGAGAGGGAGGAGGGAGGAGAGGACGGAGGGAGGAGAGCCTCAGCCCCCACTGAGAGAGGGAGGAGGGAGGAGAGGACGGAGGGAGGAGAGCCTCAGCCCCCACTGAGAGAGGGAGGAGGGAGGAGAGGCTGGAGGGAGGAGAGGCCGGAGGGAGGAGAGGACGGAGGGAGGAGAGGACGGAGGGAGGAGAGGACGGAGGGAGGAGAGGACGGAGGGAGGAGAGGACGGAGGGAGGAGAGGCCGGAGGGAGGAGAGGACGGAGGGAGGAGAGGCCGGAGGGAGGAGAGGACGGAGGGAGGAGAGGCTGGAGGGAGGAGAGGACAGCCTCAGCCCCCACTGAGAGAGGCTGGAGGGAGGAGAGGCTGGAGGGAGGAGAGGCTGGAGGGAGGAGAGGCTGGAGGGAGGAGAGGACGGAGGGAGGAGAGGACAGAGGGAGGAGAGGCTGGAGGGAGGAGAGGACGGAGGGAGGAGAGGACAGCCTCAGCCCCTGTCTCTGAACGGGCAGCCAGAGGGCTTAGGAGCTGGCTCAGGGTGGGCTGGTTAGAGGTCACCTGTGGTCGTACATTCACACAACCCTTCACACAGGGACTCTGTGGCTGTAATCCATTTCCCAAAGTCAAACATTTAAACGCGTGCGCCCGGGGCAGCGGTTGGATCTCGTTAATGATTAAAGCAAATACTCCTTTAATGTGTTAACAGGAATGTAAACATGTGGGCTCGTCACTTTGAGCAGGACTAGGACAGGAAGCAGTGAGTCGTCTGTTAAGATAACACAACTACTAATTCTACCTGTGGACCTGTGGACACCACATACTGGGACGTTACATTGAGAGAACAGTACAGAGTGGCCGCCCTGTTGTTGAGGCTGTTGCGCATTGTGTCTCTGGCTGTCGGCCAGAGATAAGAGGAGGTGGGGGCATCACGGAGGTCTGCCGCCCCGACCGTTAGTCAGGTGGGCGGGTGGGACCAGTAGATTAATGGGACCGTGTGTGTGTGTGTGTGTGTGTGTGTGTGTGTGTGTGTGTGTGTGTGCCGCTCCAGGCATCGGGCAGGGGGTCCCGGTGGTAGCCCTGATCCTGGAGGGGGGGCCCAACGTGATCCTGACGGTGCTGGACTACCTGCAGGAGAGCCCCCCGGTGCCCGTGGTGGTGTGCGAGGGGACGGGCCGCGCCGCCGACATCCTGGCCTACATCCACAAGCAGACGGAGGAGGGGGGGTGAGCTGTGGCCGGGCTACCGCCAGACCATCAATCTAGGAGACCAGACCAGGCTCAGTCCTAAGCCGTTTCTCAATACCAAGTACGCGGACTACGTTCTCGCGGACTTGGAAGTACGTACTTGGCAAGTCCGGACTTTCAAGTACGGACTTCCGAGAACGCGAGTACGCACCTGCAATTGGAACAGCAGCGGACTCGATGATGCATTCTGGGATATTTAACGGTCCCAAGTCCACACGAGTCACCTCCGATGCGTCCTCGGTAGAACGGCCTCATCGGTAGAACGGCCTCATCGAGAACGCATCGAGAACACACACGGGTTTTACGACAGTACTCGCATTCTCGCGTACTTGGAATTGGAACAGTGCTTGGGCTACCACTGATGACGTTTATCGAGAACGCAAGTACACGAGAACACACGAGAACGTGAATTGAGAAACGGCTCTAGTTTGAGCCTGGTCTGGGGAGGCTGCTGTCATAGACCTCTGGAGAATAAGTCCCGCCTCCGAGGCTCCCGGTTCCCTCGGTCAAACGTCTACGGGGGAATTACACGTTTGGGTTTATGAACGATCGTACATAGACGTTCAAGTTAAAGTAGCATTAATAATTGTTTACTACTTTAACGGCACCGACAATCCAAAAACTCCAGTGGAAACTAGATGGAGAAAGTGTGTCGTTCAAAACGTGACGCAGATTTTACTTCTCCGCCGCCTACAGAGCGTGTTATGTACGATCGTTCATAAACCCCGTGTTATTCCCCGTAGACGTTTGACCGAGGGAACCGGAGCCTCGGAGGTGGGACTTATTCTTCAGAGGTCTATTTTCTTCAGCACAAGAGGTGTGATCAACGGGCCTGGTTCAACTGACTCTGTACGCCATTGGGCTGCTTGCCGTCGCTTCCCTGTCGTCGTTGTGTTAAACCAGCCAATAGCGCGCCAGGGGGAGAAGCCAGCTTGGCGATTGGCTCCCCCAAAAAACCTATCGGAAGCAGAAAGAAATGTATGGCTCCTCTCCAGACCCTTCTGCAGGGCGAACTCAAATCGCCGGCAGAACGGGCGGGGGGGGGGTACCCAGTCTAGGTGAGATGTGGAGCGATGGAGGTCACGACCCCCCAGGCCCCCAGTTGGGCTCCACCCTCGTAGCACGGAGTCTAATCCAACCTCAATCTAAAGAGAGGCTAACAAGAACTCTGCTGGAGATTTTTAAACAACCACAAGCAGAATAAATATGAGTCGTTGAACTGAGTTGTAGAGCCCCCCCCCGTCCCGTCCTGAAACGGGGAGCCCAGAATAAACGGGACCACAGCGTCTCTCGGATCAAGACGTGTACAAAAACAAAAGTAATGGAGCAGCAGTGGCCCCTGTGCGGCGTAACCAAACGTCTCCTCTCTGTCGCCCTCGTCTCTCGTCGCCCAGAGGCCTTCCCGACGGCGTGGAGGCTGACATCATCGCCACCATCAAGAAAACCTTCAACTTCAGCCACGGCGACGCGATCCACCTCTTCCAGACGCTCATGGAGTGCATGAAGAGCAAAGAGCTGGTGAGCCTCTCCACCCCCCCCCCGCGCGCCGCCGTTCCCTGAGCGGCTCTCTGTAATGATCTATAGACTATTAGCGTGGTGCTCCCCATTAATCTCTCACGATCACAATAAAATCAAAGGAAGGCGAGGCCAATTACGGCCGTTGCCCTGAAGCTGTACGTGTTCTCACATACTTCAGATAACAGGGTACTAAAGTAATAAGGAAACGAGATAAGTCCTAATAACACTAATCAAAAGGAGAATGTGGCTGATCATAACGCAGCTCTGACTGTAGCAGTCTTAGGATGCTTCTCTTTCAAGTCTCCTTACTGCCTGTCTCCTTGCTGCCCGTCTCCTTACTGCCTTGTCTCCTTACTGCCCGTCTCCTTACTGCCTGTCTCCTTACGGCCTGTCTCCTCTGTGCCTGCAGATCACGGTTTTCCACCTCAGCTCTGAGGACCACCAGGACATCGACGTGGCCATCCTCAGGGCGCTGCTCAAAGGTGGGTTCACGGCCGGCTCCTCCTCCTCTTCCTCCTCCTCCTCCTCCTCCTCCTCCTCCTCCTCCTGCTGCTGCGTCTCCTCCTCCTCCTCCTCCTCACTACAGGCTCCCTACGGTCCCAGGAGCCCACCCCGACCAGGGGGATGGGGCCGGGCTTGGTACCGCTAGGGCCCCTGGACCCCGTGCTAGGGCCCTGGACCCCGTGCTAGGGCCCTGGACCCCGTGCTAGGGCCCCCAGGAGCCCATGCTAGGCTCTGACCTGTTGGTCCTGGACGGAGAGAGAGAGGGCCTCTGTGTTTTCATTCTGCTATTGAGCTGTTTGGAGCCCCGGCCGGGCCCCCCCTCCCTCCCCTGTCCTCCCTCCCCTGTGCTCCCTCCCCCGTCCTCCCTCCCCTGTCCTCCCTCCCCTGTCCTCCCTCCCCTGTGCTCCCTCCCCTGTGCTCCTCTCAGTGTGGACACAGATCAGGTTCAGCCCGTTTCCCCCCTCTGGTCTCTGGCTTGTTTTACTTTTGGTTGAGGGGTAGAGAGAGAGACAGACAGACAGACAGACAGACAGACAGAGGGACCATGCTCATGTAGTCTACCTTTGGTGTAAATAAGATGCTTTTCTTCAAGCTTTACCGCAAAGATAGAACAAGTTTTTTTTTAATGTCTTTTTATAGTTCTTTTTATTTAGTGAATGATGACATTTGAGTGGTTTCGGGGGTCAGGGAGAGGCTGAAACCAAAGGGCTGGCTCTGTGGTGGAACTGGTCGACCAGGAGTCCTTCCCTGAGGAGAGGGGTGGGCCACGCCCGTACAGAACCACATAGTTCACATGGAGATCTGATCTTGGTCAAACAGAAACCCATCCCCTGCTCCACGGGCCTTTGGAGCCCACGGAGGTTTCCGTGCCAAACCGTCTCCGTTTCCAAAGCCAAACAGGGCTCTGAGCCTGAAGCGCAGTCTTATTGTAGAACCGCCGCGCTAGAAGCTGCTATGGGTTCTGTTAGCAGGCGTGTTGGCAGGAGGATCATCCTGGGCCATCCCTTCCTGCTCCCACACGTGGCTTGCGGCCAGGTGAACCTTACTGTGCATTCACACCGAAAGCAAAGCAAATAATTCTACCCGCGTACTGAATGATTCGGTGGAAAGAAAAGTGGCCCTTGCGTTTCGAAGTCTGCTCGCGTAGAATCACGCGAAATCCAGGTTGTTCGCGCCATTCATTCATTCATTCATTCATTCATTCAACCATCCGCGGGTTTGGCCAGCGGTAAAATGTGTGCCTCCTCGTTGGTGTGAACAGCCCTTCCCTCTGAAAGCACCACGGCTCCTGGTGCTAACTCTCAGCATGTGTGTCTTCTCATCCAGGAACAAACGCCATGGCCTTCGATCAGCTGGTCCTGACGCTGGCCTGGGACCGCGTGGACATCGCCAAGAACCACGTCTTCGTGTACGGGCAGCAGCTCCTGGTACGTGTGGCTGTGGGTGTGTTGGTCTCAGGGGGTCATTGACTCGGCTCCACTCTGGAGCCTCTAGCAGCGGGTCCACCACGCGTCTGGCGGACGAGGCGGCCCTGGCCGGCCGCCACGCGGCGGCTTGTGTGATCCTGATGTTGGCTCATCAGGAGGCTCTGTGGCCCCTCAGTGGCCCCCGTCATTCACAGCGATAAACCCTCTGATCGTACAGCCAGGCGCCTGTCTGTAATCGTATAGTGCTTCATATTCATAAGGAATGAAGTTATTTGGACTACATTATTGTATTTTGCCAGGTAAATAGTCTACTGTGTGTGTGTGTGTGTGTGTGTGTGTGTGTGTGTGTGTGTGTGTGTGTGTGTGTGTGTGTGTGTGTGTGTGTGTGTGTGTGTGTGTGTGTGTGTGTGTGTGTGTGTGTGTGTGTGTGTAGGTGGGCTCTCTGGAGCAGGCCATGCTGGACGCTCTGGTGATGGACCGGGTGGACTTTGTGAAGCTGCTCATAGAGAACGGGGTCAGCCTGCACCGCTTCCTCACCATCCAGCGGCTGGAGGAGCTCTACAACACGGTGGCTCACTCACTCACTCATCTACCCATAGTCATTCACTCACTCATTTACCCATAGCCATTCACTCACTCACTCACTCATTTACCCATAGCCATTCACTCACTCACTCACTCATACAGACATTCACTCAGTCATTTACTCACTCATTTACCCATAGTCACTCACTCACTCACTCACTCATACAGACATTCACTCACTCACTCATCTACTCAGTCATTTACTCACTCACTCACTCACTCATTTACCCATAGTCATTCACTCACTCATTTACCCATAGTCATTCACTCACTCATTTACCCATAGTCATTCACTCACTCATTTACCCATAGTCATTCACTCACTCATTTACTCACTCACTCACTCACTCATTTACACATACAGACATTCATTCACTCACTCACTGATCAATTTACTCATACAGACATTCACTCACTCATTTACTCATATAGACATTCATTCACTCATTCACTCTTTAATTTACAAATGTACACACTCACTCATTTACTCACACAATCACTCACTCATCTACTCATACAGACATTCCTTCACTCACTGATCACTCACACTCACTCACTCATTTCCTAGTCACTCATTTACTCACTCACTCACTCATTTACTCACTCCCTCATTTATTTACTCACTCACTCATTTACTCACTCACTCATTTACTCACTCACTCACTCATTGACTCACTCACTCATTGACTCACTCACTGGGCTTCCCATAACCCTTGTTGTTGTTGTTGTTTGTCCCTCCTCGTCGCTATAGAAACAGCCTTCGAACAACCCCACCCTGCTCCACCTGGTCAGGGATGTCAAACAGGTAGGTGGGTGCCTGCAGCGCTGGGCCCGGGTGCAGCGGCGTGGCGTTGTGTCTCACTGTGTCTCTGTGTGGCTCTGCTCCGTCCCCTCCAGGGTAATCTGCCCCCCAACTATAAGATCACCTTGATTGACGTGGGCCTGGTAATTGAGTTCCTAATGGGCGGGACTTACAGGTGCAACTACACCAGGAAACGCTTCCGGACCATTTACAACAGCCTGCACGGCAGCAACCGGGTGGGTGGACTCTGAGAGCGCTGTGGATTATTATGGGATGTGATGTTGATAAGTAGGTTTTAATTAGTGTATAGTCCCGTGCATCACCCAAGTTGGGTGCTACACATTGGTGGTGGTGGTTAGTGAGGTCCCCCCTTCACTGTAAAGCGCTTTTGAGTGTCTAGAAAAGCGCTATATAAATTCAATTAATTATTATATTATTATTAAAATACCAAGGGTTGTTTTTGTTGAATGAGAATGAGCCTTTATATCTACATTGAGAGAGGTCCCTGTCACGGAGCCACCATGTTTCTACGGTAGCCCAGGACAGAGGACACGTCCTCCATATAGGACACAATATCACTTTGACCTATAGTTTTACAGAATCAATAACTACGTGTAATAATAAACTGATCAAGGGGCCGCATTCCTCTGTGCTTGATGATAATGAGATAATGATAATGTCAAGGCGAGGTGTGGTGAGGGGGTGGTTAGGGGGTTGGCTAGATGCCACTAAATACTACACACTGCACCTCTTTGAGGTGATAACGAGCGCCTGAACCTTTGAGACTTTGTGTTGCTGTACTACAATAGCGTGCTGTACCACAGCCTAGTCTCACGTGTGTGTGTGTGTGTGTGTGTGTGTGTGTGTGTGTGTGTGTGTGTGTGTGTGTGTGTGTGTGTGTGTGTGTGTGTGTGTGTGTGTGTGTGTGTGTGTGTGTGTGTGTGTGTGTGTGTCCCTCAGAGATCGGGGCGCCACATGGCGGGCTCTGGCTCTCACCTGAGGAACAGCCACGAGACCTTCAGCATCCAGGCGGACAAGAAGGAGAAGACCAGACACAGCCACTTCATCAAGACCGCCCAGCCCTACAAACCCAAGGTAGGCTAGGCTAGGTCCTCATAACCCAGAGTAGGTCCTCATAACCCAAGGTAGGCCCCTACAAGCTAGGCTAGGTCCTCATAACCCAGGGTAGGTCCTCATAACCCTGACTAGGTCCTCATAACCCAGAGTAGGTCCTCATAACCCAGAGTAGGTCCTGATAACCCAGAGTAGGTCCTCATAAACCTGACTAGGTCCTCATAACCCAGAGAAGGGCCTCATAACCCAAGGTAGGCCCCTACAAGCTAGGCTAGGTCCTCATAACCCAGGGTAGGTCCTGATAACCCAGAGTAGGTCCTGATAACCCAGAGTAGGTCCTCATAACCCAGAGTAGGTCCTCATAACCCAGAGTAGGTCCTCATAACCCAGAGTAGGTCCTCATAACCCAGAGTAGGGCCTCATAACCCAGAGTAGGGCCTCATAACCCAGAGTAGGTCCTAGGTGATTGAGGACCTATGTGATGAGGATCTAGGTCAGGTATCTGATGAACCTCCCCTCCCTGCAGCCGGAAGCTTCCACGGAGCAGAACAAGAAGAGGAGCAAGGAGGAGATGGTGGACATCGACGACCCCGAGACGCGGCGCTTCCCCTACCCCTTCAACGAGCTGCTGGTGTGGGCCGTGCTGATGAAGAGGCAGAAGATGGCCCTGTTCTTCTGGCAGCACGGGGAGGAGAACATGGCCAAGGCGCTGGTGGCCTGCAAGCTCTGCCGCTCCATGTGCTTCGAGGCCAAGAAGAGCGACCTGGTGGACGACACGTCTGAGGAGCTGAAGGAGTACTCCAAGTAGGGCTCCTGGTTCTCCTGCTTCTCCTGGTTCTCCTGGTTCAGGGCCTCGTCAGGCCGCGGACTCACCGCCAGGCGGAGCACAGTCTAGAGACGTTTTCCGATACCTTTTATGTCCTTCCCGATTCCTGATTCCTGAGTATCACCCGATACCGAGTATATTGTTCTTACTGAAGGTTTCTCTTACGATGACGGCAATGTCGGTTCACCTACTGTCATTTTTTTTTTTTGCAGAACTAGATACACTAGATACACTACTACATTTGTATTCTTGGAGTTAAGCGATGTTCTCTGCCTGTGTAGTAAATGTGATGCTATTGGATCGAGTTCTGTTCTCGCCGACACCCGATTTTTCGGCAGAATCTGAGGAATGTCCCATGGTGGTATCGGAACAACTCTAGCACAGTCCGCTCCGTTGATGGGAATAATATTTGTATAGATGGGGAGGGTTTGGCAAAAGGGACTTGACGAATGCTTTTGTCGACTCTCATTGAAGCATCAATCAATGAATTAATGTCTAACGATGCTCGCTGCCCGTCTGAACCCCTAACCGCCCGTCCGTGGTCCGTCTGTCTGCAGTGAGTTCGGCACGCTGGCCGTGGACCTGCTGGAGGAGTCGTTCCGCCAGGACGAGACCATGGCCATGAAGCTGCTCACCTACGAGCTGAAGAACTGGAGCAACTCCACCTGCCTGAAGCTGGCCGTGTCCTCCCACCTGCGGCCCTTCGTCGCTCACACCTGCACCCAGATGCTGCTGTCGGACATGTGGATGGGGAGGCTCAACATGCGCAAGAACTCCTGGTACAAGGTAGCTGCAGCTCCCAGAGGGGTGAACACTCACAGTACACACTCACACCTTTCAGAGGGGTTAGATCCAGGGTGAACACTCACAGTACACACTCACACCTTTCAGAGGGGTCCAGGGTGAACACCACAGTACACACTCACACCTGCCCTGCCTGAACCCTGCTGGGCTCCTCAAGGACTGATCATGGTTCCACGTTCACGCAACACATTGACCACACAGATGCTTGGACGCGGTCGTGAACCTTTATGGTTCTGCGTCGGGTTTTTAGTGAGCGAACCAATCACAGCCCTTGCGGCTGCGTCGCCTCGACGGAAAGGTTACAATTTTTGGGAGGCGCACGTCAGGCCCTGGCGGTGGACGTAAGGGGTCCGTAACCCCCTTGGGTCGCGTGAAAGTGGGACCATGATCAGCCCTTCAGGGTTCAATGGATTCAGACCTACTGCTGTCCAGTGTGGACCATCGTCCCACAGGCTCCCTTTAACCGCCCGGTCTGAACTCTGCATGACCCGTCTGACCCACCAGACGTGGAGTTCAACTTGGACACGGCCTTCCAGGATTTGGATTGACGTTCAAAGAGTGTGTGTGTGTGTGTGTGTGTGTGTTCGTGTGTGTGTGTGTGTGTGTGTGGGGTCCCCCCAGGTGATCCTGAGCATGCTGGTCCCTCCTGCCATCCTGCTGCTGGAGTACAAGTCCAAGGCGGAGATGGCCCACATCCCCCAGAGCCAGGACGACCACCAGATGACCATGGAGGACAGCGAGCACAACTTCCACCACATGGCCGACGACATCCAGATGGTGGGCGGTCCCTCTCCTCTCCTCCTCTCTCCTCTCCTCTCACCTGCTCTTCTTTTTTGACATGCATTTTCTACTTTTTACGGTCTCTGTAATGTCCCGTTCTCCTCCTAACGTTCTCCTCCACCCCCCCCCCCCCCCCCCCCCAACCTGTTCAGGACGTGTTTAAAGAAGCCAGGTCACATGACACCACGGAGGTGAAGAGCGACACGGAGACCCACCCCCGGTCCCGGAAGCTGCCCCTGACCAGGAAGATCTACGCCTTCTACCACGCCCCCATCGTCAAGTTCTGGTCCAACACGGTAGGCTGGCTGCTCCCTCCTCCCTCCTCTCTCCTCCCTCCTCCCTCCTCCCTGCTCCCAACACAACGAGGAGAAACCAGGAGATAATTTTTCTCGTTGAGATGTCGCCATTTCCATCCTCCCTGATGCTGACGCTGTGCTGACCATACTGTACCGTTACGACACCGGCTGCCTTCTCCGCGGGGAACAGCCAGCAGCCGTCTGCGGTCCCCGCTCTGATGTTTGTCCAGAGTGTCCACAGAGAGGAGGGCTCAGACGCACTGCCGCCAGACAGGAGGAGAGAGGCGGGGCAACGAGGGTCTGAGCCAATCACTGCGCTGTGAGCAGCTCTACGATCGATGGAATACACGATCAAAGACCACAGGACCGACGGTCAACATGTCGTTGATATTGTGTGGAGGGCCGCCACAAATAAATGAAGGTCAGGGGGAAAAACCGAAGCCTTTTGAGCAGCAGAAGTTGGTCCGTGTGGCTCTACCGGGTGTGACGCTCAGCCACCGGGTTGACCCTGAATGTGTTTAAACGCGCCGCTCCACAAGCGCTCCCACGGCCCGTGGGACTCGTCGTCTCCGCCTCGTGCCACACATGAGCGCACATGAGTCACGCCTCCGGGCCGGTCCCACGCATCGCTGAGAGGAAATGGGCGACCTTTCCGTCCAGGGTCGTGCCGGGATGTGCCGATAGCATCGCTGAAACTGCCCAGGTGCCCATAAAGCGGCCATCAGAAGGGCTACCCGGAGCGGCCGTCCCTCAGCGCTGATCTTAACGCCGATGAAGTCGCTTCAGGCGGCGTTTAAAGGCGCCTTGCCGGGTGTGAAGGCCGCTCCGTTCCCAGCGGTCGGCCGTGTAGGTCAGGGTCCGCTGACTCTTGACTCTCCGGGTCTCGCTGTGCTTCTGACGCAGTGAAGGAGCTCTGGGTCAGCCAGGGGTCCGAACACTAAGCCCTGCACGGCTCTCTGAGCTGAAGACCAGAGCCGGGTTCACATCCCTGAAGAGCATGTTATTAACATGATGATGAGGATGGAAGAGAGTGTTATTAACATGACGATGAGGATGGAAGAGCGTGTTATTAACATGATGATGAAGATGATGAGGATGGAAGAGAATGTTAATAACATGACGATGAGGATGGAAGAGCGTGTTATTAACATGACGATGAGGATGGAAGAGCATGTTATTAACATGATGATGAGGATGGAAGAGCGTGTTATTAACATGATGATGAGGATGGAAGAGCATTGTTAATAACATGGTGATGAGGATGGAATAGCATTGTTAATAACATGACAATGAGGATGGAATAGCATTGTTAATAACATGACAATGAGGATGGAAGAGCGTGTTATTAACATGATGATGAGGATGGAAGAGCGTGTTATTAACATGACGATGAGGATGAAAGAGCATTGTTAATAACATGGTGAAGATGGCAGGGTTCACATCCCTGAAAAGCATTTCTGCTATCGTTTCTGATAAACGCCTTTCATTCCACTCACTCATAACGTCATGATCAAAATCGATCCAAAGCAGTCTCTCTGTACTCTCTCGGGCCTCGCCAGCATTTAGTTTGTAACATGTTGATCTTTCTGCAAAGAAGCCAAGCAGCGGCCTGTGGCCCGTCTCTCCCTTCGTGCTGGAGCCCCCCTGCTCTCAGAGCTCTGACCCGTGGGGAGGGCAGCGCTGACCTCCACTGGGAGGCTGACCTCCACAGGGGAGGCTGACCTCCACAGGGGAGGCTGACCTCCACAGGGGAGGCTGACCTCCCTTCTGGAAGCGTTGTAGCTTGGTGAAGTCCAGCCGCTCGGTCACAAACATTTGTTTTGGATGTGTGCTCTGGATTGCCGTCTCCATTCCAGACTGCACACCGTAGCGTGTGGTGTCTGTGTTGTCGTGTGTCTTCTGTGTTCGTCCTGTTGTGTGACATGTGGAGGGCCTGAGGGTCTGGGGTCATGGGGGCCTGGGGTCATGGGGTCACCGTGTGTTCCTGCAGGAACGGCTTACAGCTGCTTCACAGGGCGGTGGGCTGGGCCTGCTGGGACGCCACAGTGGGCCGTGCTGGCTTACTGGGCTTACTGGGCTTACTGGGCTTACTGGGCGTGTTGGTGCTTGACTGGTTGTCTTAAGAATAAGTGATCCTCCATAAGTCACCACTTCACAAAGGCAATTATTTAAGGGCCCCAAGAAGGCGGCATGAAAAAAGACGTGTGTTTGTGTGTAACCCATTTATAAACTGTGTGTGTGTGTGTGTGTGTGTGTGTGTGTGTGTGTGTGTGTGTGTGTGTGTGTGTGTGTGTGTGTGTGTGTGTGTGTGTGTGTGTGTGTGTGTGTCCCCGTCCAGCTGTTCTACCTGGCCTTCCTGATGTTCTACTCCTACGTGGTGCTGGTGAAGATGCCCGAGTGGCCGTCTCCCCAGGAGTGGGTGGTCATCCTCTACATCTTCACCTCCGCCGTGGAGAAGATCCGCGAGGTACGCTTCTGTACCACGTTAAACGGAACCCGAGATGATTGTATTAATAATGCACCTTGTTCCAAACGTCAGTGTTTTACCTGCGTCCTATTGGTTCATATACCAAACGCCAGCGTCCTATTGGTTCATATACCAAACGCCAGCGTCCTATTGGCTCATGTACCAAGCGTCGGTGTCTCACCAGCGTCCCATTGGTGGGTGTGCGTGCAGATGTTCATGTCGGAGGCGGGTAAGATCAGCCAGAAGATCAAGGTGTGGTTCAGCGACTACTTCAACGTGTCCGACTTCCTGGCCATCGTCACGTTCTTCGCGGGCTTCGGGCTGCGGCTGGCGGGCGGCGAGGCCTTCGTCCCGGGCCGCACCGTGTACTGCCTCAACATCGTCTTCTGGTACGTCCGCCTGCTGGACATCCTGGCCGTCAACCAGCAGGCCGGGCCCTACGTCATGATGATCGCCAAGATGGTGAGTCCCCCCCCCCCCCGAGGGCGCTGCTGCTGTTACTGGTTTAGATTTGGACACGTCACCAACACGTGGATGGGATGTGTGTCCGACCCAAACTATAAATGAAAAACGATTTTAAACATGAAACATGTCTTTGAATCTATGAAGTTCCTACCGTCCTCATTCGTGTGTGTGTGTCTCTTCCTGTGTGTGTGTGTGTGTGTGTGTGTGTGTGTCTCTTCCCGTGTGTGTGTGTGTGTGTGTGTCTCTCCCTGTGTGTGTGTCTCTTCCCGTGTGTGTGTGTCTCTCTTCCCGTGTGTGTGTGTGTGTGTGTGTGTCTCTTCCCGTGTGTGTGTGTGTGTGTGTGTGTGTCTCTCTTCCCGTGTGTGTGTGTGTGTCTCTTCCTGTGTGTGTGTGTGTGTGTGTGTCTCTTCCTGTGTGTGTGTGTGTGTGTGTGTGTGTGTCTCTTCCTGTGTGTGTGTGTCTCTTCCTGTGTGTGTGTGTGTGTGTGTGTGTCTCTTCCCGTGTGTGTGTGTCTCTTCCTGTGTGTGTGTGTGTGTGTGTGTGTCTCTACCCGTGTGTGTGTGTGTCTCTTCCCGTGTGTGTGTGTGTGTGTGTTTGTGCGTGTGTCTCTTCCCGTGTGTGTGTGTGTGTGTGTGTGTGTGCGCTCCCAGGTGGCCAACATGTTCTACATCGTGGTGATCATGGCCATCGTCCTGCTGAGTTACGGCGTTCCCCGGAAGGCCATCCTGTACCCCGACGAGGAGCCCAGCTGGACGCTGGCCAAGGACGTGGTGTTCCAGCCCTACTGGATGATGTACGGGGAAGTATACGCGTACGAAATCGATGGTAAGGACGATGAGGACATTAGGACCGACTACGCTGGTAAGAGCATTTCGTTAAGCCCTCCTCACAGCATGGAGCTGATTTGTCACTGTAGACGACCACCGGTGCCAATCAAACCACCACCAAGAGCCTAATCAGCGCCTCACCACTCCAGTACTGCCTCTCTCTCCCCCACACGCCCCCTCCCCCCCCCTACACACCCCCACCCGGCCCTGGGGGCGGGCGGGGCTCTGGGTTCCACCCCCCCCCCCCCCCGGTGGAACCTAAAGCCTGGCTCCGCCCCCAGGCCTGTGTGGGTTACTCAGGTTTCCTACACTGTTGTAATTAACTGAGTGTTGTTATCACGGTTGTGTGTAGCTGTCAGTGTGTAGCTGTCAGTGTGTAGCTGTCAGTGTGTAGCGTATTTTCATGCTTGTATGTGTAGCTGCTAGGCCTGGGCAATAAAACAATAAATGATCGTAACGTGATTGACTTTTGATCAAAATAAAACATGTTATAATATATAATAAATAATAATAATAAAGAAATATAATAATAATAAATATCGATAAGAGACTGGACCATCGAATCTAGCAGCTGGGTTGTTTACACAAACACGGTTCCATACTTATTTACCATATTTGAGTGTTTTTCATTGTTGTATCGACAAATATCGAGAACAGTGGAAGTTCATATTAAGTGTTAAAAAGTGTTTAAATCCAGCATGGTAATTCCTAGTCTTTTTAGGTCATTCAAATTCTCAATAGTTATTGATTAATTAAGTTATTGAAATCATCAAGTTATATTGTGTTATGTCTTTCAGCCGTATCGCCCAGGCCTAGCTGCTGTGTGTGTGTGTGTGTGTGTGTGTGTGTGTGTGTGTGTGTGTGTGTGTGTGCGTGTGCGTGCATGCGTGCGTGCGTTCCTAAAGAGCCGCTCTGTCTCCGCAGTGTGTGCCAACAACAGCGACGCGTCGGTGAAGAAGCTGTGCACCACCAGCGTGTGGCTGACCCCCCTGCTGCAGGCCGTCTACCTCTTCGTCCAGTACATCCTGATGGTCAACCTCCTCATCGCCTTCTTCAAGTGAGCCTCCACACCTCTTTAGACACTGGGGGGGGGGGGGACACAGCCTGGAGGTCCACAGCCACGTCTAGAGAGCTGTAGGGTCGGTCTGGCAACGAGTGATGAGAACGGCCCGACTCGAGGGGCGGCACCAAGCATGCGTTTGAAAATATCACCGCACGACAATTGGATAACACTACGACCAATCAGAAGAACACAAGGGGTGACGTATCCAGACCAGCGGAGCTAACCAATAGATAAGACTCCTGCCGTATCCGGTCGGTAAAACAGCAACGCTTTTGGCCCCGCCTATATCAGATACACCGATGTGATTTGTTAATGTTCTGGGCCAGGGGAATCGGGGAGTGTGTATGTTGCTCGTTCCCAGAGCAAATTCAAATTGTGCTCTCGCGAGAACTCTGGATTTCCAGGGTAGGGGGGGGGGCATCAAATACTTCCCAAAAACACGTTCTCACACACGTGTCCTCCTGTTGTGTCCTCCGCCCTGCAGCAACATCTACCTGCAGGTCAAGTCCATCTCCAACCTGGTGTGGAAGTACCAGCGCTACCACTTCATCATGGCCTACCATGAGAAGCCCGTCCTCCCGCCGCCCTTCATCCTGCTCTGCCACGTCTTCTCCCTCTTCTACTGCATGTGTCGCAAGAGGAAGAAGGAGAGCACCTACGGCCCCAGTAAGCCCGCCCCCCGCCCCCCGCCCCCCCGCCGCCGCCCACCTAACAGGAAACAGGAAGTCTGATGGAGTTCACTTCCTGTTCTATGTTCCTCTATGCGACGCCGTAGCCGTCGCTGTGCCGGTGCCAACGACGTGGTTACCGTGCCGCTCTGTGCTGTCACGATGCAAGATGTAAAGTCACCATGGTTACCGTACTGTAGTTACAGTATGATATAGTTAACATACGGTCATGAAACAATGTAGCTACCATACTTAACCGTGACAATACGTCTTAAAACACAATGTAGTTAACATACTGTTGTGTAACATACAATATATTAAAATACTGTACTTCACAACACACTATAGTTACCATACTGTCCTGTTACAAAACAACACAGTGACCCGTCTGTCTGTGATGGTGACCTGTCTGTCTGTGATGGTGACCCGTCTGTCTGTGATGGTGACCTGTCTGTCTGTGATGGTGACCCGTCTGTCTGTGATGGTGACCTGTCTGTGATGGTGACCTGTCTGTCTGATGGTGACCTGTCTGTCTCTCTCTGATGGTGACCTGTCTGTCTGTCTGTGATGGTGACCCGTCTGTCTGTCTGTCTGATGGTGACCCGTCTGTCTGTCTCTCTGATGGTGACCCGTCTGTCTGTCTCTCTGATGGTGACCTGTCTGTCTGTCTGTCTGATGGTGACCCGTCTGTCTGTCTCTCTGATGGTGACCCATCTGTCTGTCTCTCTGATGCTGACCTGTCTGTCTGACGTCCCACAGAGCTGTTCCTCACCGAGGAGGACCAGAAGAAGCTGCACGACTTCGAGACTCAGTGTCTGGAGACGTACTTCCACGAGAAGGACGACGAGTTCCACTCAGGGAGCGAGGAGCGAATACGGATCACCTCCGACCGGTGAGCGCCGCCCGGGTCCCCCTGGCTCTGTTGGCTCCGTTGGTCCCTCGTGGCTCCGTTGGTTCCTCGTGGCTCCGTTGGTTCCGTTGGTTCCTCGTGGCTCCGTTGGTTCCCCCTGGCTCCGTTGGTTCCGTTGGTTCCCCGTGGCTCCGTTGGTTCCTCGTGGCTCCGTTGGTTCCTCGTGGCTCCGTTGGTTCCCCGTGGCTCCGTTGGTTCCTCGTGGCTCCGTTGGTTCCCCGTGGTTCCGTTGGTTCCCCGTGGCTCCGTTGGTTCCCCGTGGCTCCGTTGGTTCCGTTGGTTCCGTTGGTTCCCCGTGGCTCCGTTGGTTCCGTTGGTTCCGTTGGTTCCCCGTGGCTCCGTTGGTTCCGTTGGTTCCGTTGGTTCCCCGTGGTTCCGTTGGTTCCGTTGGTTCCGTTGGTTCCTCGTGGCTCCGTTGGTTCCCCGTGGTTCCGTTGGTTCCGTTGGTTCCTCGTGGCTCCGTTGGTTCCTCGTGGTTCCGTTGGTTCCTCGTGGCTCCGTTGGTTCCTCGTGGTTCCGTTGGTTCCGTTGGTTCCTCGTGGCTCCGTTGGTTCCTCGTGGCTCCGTTGGTTCCTCGTGGTTCCGTTGGTTCCCCGTGGCTCCGTTGGTTCCGTTGGTTCCTCGTGGCTCCGTTGGTTCCTCGTGGCTCCGTTGGTTCCCCGTGGTTCCGTTGGTTCCGTTGGTTCCTCGTGGCTCCGTTGGTTCCTCGTGGTTCCGTTGGTTCCCCGTGGCTCCGTTGGTTCCGTTGGTTCCTCGTGGCTCCGTTGGTTCCTCGTGGCTCCGTTGGTTCCCCGTGGTTCCGTTGGTTCCGTTGGTTCCCCGTGGTTCCGTTGGTTCCCCGTGGTTCCGTTGGTTCCGTTGGTTCCCCGTGGTTCCGTTGGTTCCTCGTGGCTCCGTTGGTTCCTCGTGGCTCCGTTGGTTCCCCGTGGCTCCGTTGGTTCCCCGTGGTTCCGTTGGTTCCTCGTGGCTCCGTTGGTTCCGTTGGTTCCTCGTGGCTCCGTTGGTTCCCCGTGGCTCCGTTGGTTCCGTTGGTCCCTCGTGGCTCCGTTGGTTCCGTTGGTTCCCCGTGGCTCCGTTGGTTCCTCGTGGCTCCGTTGGTTCCGTTGGTTCCGTTGGTTCCCCGTGGCTCCGTTGGTTCCGTTGGTTCCGTTGGTTCCCCGTGGTTCCGTTGGTTCCGTTGGTTCCTCGTGGCTCCGTTGGTTCCCCGTGGTTCCGTTGGTTCCTCGTGGCTCCGTTGGTTCCTCGTGGCTCCGTTGGTTCCGTTGGTTCCCCGTGGCTCCGTTGGTTCCGTTGGTTCCTCGTGGCTCTGTTGGTTCCTCGTGGCTCCGTTGGTTCCCCGTGGCTCCGTTGGTTCCCCGTGGTTCCGTTGGTTCCTCGTGGCTCCGTTGGTTCCTCGTGGCTCCGTTGGTTCCGTTGGTTCCCCGTGGCTCCGTTGGTTCCTCGTGGCTCCGTTGGTTCCCCCTGGCTCCGTTGGTTCCGTTGGTCCCTCGTGGCTCCGTTGGTTCCGTTGGTTCCCCGTGGCTCCGTTGGTTCCTCGTGGCTCCGTTGGTTCCGTTGGTTCCTCGTGGCTCCGTTGGTTCCCCGTGGCTCCGTTGGTTCCCCGTGGCTCCGTTGGTTCCCCGTGGTTCCGTTGGTTCCCCGTGGCTCCGTTGGTTCCCCGTGGTTCCGTTGGTTCCCCGTGGTTCCGTTGGTTCCCCGTGGCTCCGTTGGTTCCCCGTGGCTCCGTTGGTTCCCCGTGGCTCCGTTGGTTCCCCGTGGTTCCGTTGGTTCCCCGTGGCTCCAGTGGTTCCGTTGGTTCCTCGTGGCTCCGTTGGTTCCTCGTGGTTCCGTTGGTTCCCCGTGGCTCCGTTGGTTCCTCGTGGCTCCGTTGGTTCCGTTGGTTCCCCGTGGCTCCGTTGGTTCCGTTGGTTCCTCGTGGCTCCGTTGGTTCCGTTGGTTCCCCGTGGCTCCGTTGGTTCCCCGTGGCTCCGTTGGTTCCCCGTGGCTCCGTTGGTTCCTCGTGGCTCCGTTGGTTCCTCGTGGCTCCGTTGGTTCCCCGTGGCTCCGTTGGTTCCCCGTGGCTCCGTTGGTTCCTCGTGGCTCCGTTGGTTCCGTTGGTTCCGTTGGTTCCCCGTGGCTCCGTTGGTTCCCCGTGGTTCCGTTGGTTCCGTTGGTTCCCCGTGGTTCCGTTGGTTCCGTTGGTTCCGTTGGTTCCCCGTGGCTCCGTTGGTTCCGTTGGTTCCGTTGGTTCCCCGTGGCTCCGTTGGTTCCCCGTGGCTCCGTTGGTTCCCCGTGGTTCCGTTGGTTCCCCGTGGCTCCGTTGGTTCCCCGTGGCTCCGTTGGTTCCCCGTGGCTCCGTTGGTTCCTCGTGGCTCCGTTGGTTCCTCGTGGCTCCGTTGGTTCCGTTGGTTCCCCGTGGCTCCGTTGGTTCCTCGTGGCTCCGTTGGTTCCCCGTGGCTCCGTTGGTTCCCCGTGGTTCCGTTGGTTCCTGGGGGTTCATTAGACGTGGTCTGGAATGTGTTGCTTGTGATGTCCGTAATGTTCTGCAGTCACCGGTGTGAAGTACATTTGTCAGAAGAAAGAGAAACAACAATATATCTATCTCTACTGTCTGTACAGTTAGGATTCATAGAACCAAGTTCCAAGCACTAACAATTGTTAGGACTCACGTTCTCAAACGTGCCAGCACTGACTCTCTGTCTGTCTGTCTGTCTGTCTGTCTGTCTGTCTGTCTCTCTGTCTCTCTCTCTCTCTCTCTCTCTCTCTCTCTCTCTCTCTCTCTCTCTCTCTCTCTCTCTCTCTCTCTCTCTCTCTCTCTGTCTCTCTCTCTCTCCCCCTCCCTCCCTGCAGCGTGGAGACCATGGGCATCCAGCTGAAGGAGGTGGGCAACAAGGTGAACTTCATCAAGCGCTCGCTGCACACGCTGGACTCCCAGATCGGCCACCTGCAGGACCTGTCGGCGCTGACCGTGGACACGCTGAAGGCCCTGACCGCCCAGCGCGCCTCCGAGGCCAGCAAGGTGCACAACCAGATCAGCCGGGAGCTCAGCCTCTCCAAGAACGTGGTGCCCAGCCTGGGCCCCGGGGACGCCGGCCCCCAGTCCAAGCCCTCCGCGCTGGCCAAGCGCAGCGTGGGGGCCTTCTTCGGCTCCCCGTTCGGCTCCTCCTTCCCGCAGGCCGGGGGCAACCTGGCCGACTCCCTGTTCGGCCTGGGGGCGGGGGGGGGGCGGCGGCGGCGGCGGGGGGCCCGACGGAGGCGGCGGCGGCGGCCGCAGGGCGGGGCTTGGCCACGGGCCGGACCCCGGCGGCCCCCCGGGGCCCCCGGGTGCTGGCGAGCGGAGGGGCTGGATGGGGCTGGGGAACCTGGCGGGCGTGGAGGCGGGCGTGTCCGGGGGCTTCCCGCCCCGGGCCCTGGCGGCGACCCCCCCCGAGCTGCGGCACCGGGGGAACTCCTTCACCCAGAAGCAGCTGGCCCGTCCACAGGAGCCCGGCGTCTCCGACTCCTCCGCCAGCCTGCCCAACGTGCCCTCCCCGGGGGCCCGCTTCTACGTCAGCAGCACCCCCTCCCAGCCCAGCGGCTCCAGCCACCCGGAGCTCACCCTGACGGGCCCCCACCGGCCCGCGCCCACCGACAGCACGGTGGTGGAGTTCGGGGCGTTCGTCGGTAAGTACGGCCGCGGCGACGTGGCGAGGCAGCAGGACGGCGGCGCGTGTGTGTACCCCACCGTTGTCGTGGTTTCCATGGACTCAAACTTTCGGCGCCGAGCGCCACGCTTGCCCACCTACTCCGAGTCGGAGGGGGGGTCCGGGGGCGGGGGAGGAGGGGGGGGGTCCGGGTCCGGGGGCGGCGGGGGGGGGAGGGGGGCGGCGGGCGGGGGCTTTGTGAACGAGGCGTTCTGCGACGACGAGGGCCGCTCGCTAGGCGCCGGCCCGCGGCCCGTTAGCGTGGCCGACGACGCCCACGTGGTCGACATGACGACCGCCGAAAACGCCTCGGTGTCCTCGCACGGCGACGCCCGAGAAACGGCGGCCCCCGAGGCCCCGGCGGGGGCGACCAGGAGACCCCAGAAGAAGAAGAAGACGAAGAGCAGAGAGGGCGGCGAGGAGGCCCCCAGTCGGCACCGGAGCGTCCCGCCCCGACCGGGCCCCTGCAGCAGAGGTTTGGTTTGGAGGCGGTCCTAGCCGCTGCAGGAGCCCCTCCTGCTTCTGCTTCGGCCTCCACCGTCCGTCCGTTCGTCCGTCCAGCGCCCCTCGCCCGGCCGAGGCGCGCTGGTTCCGTCGGGGGGTCTTGGTTCTGTGCATGACGCGACCTTCTGAGAATGTGGGATTGGTCGGCCGTGTAGGTTCCGACCGTCAGTGATTGGTTGAGGATTGTGTTGATTGACAGGTGGAGGTGATGTGTACGTTTCCTAATGATTGAGATGAAGCGCGGCCCTTCGTTCCGCCACGACGCTCAGTGACTCCGTCTCTTCTGATCTGAGCTGCCGTCCCCGACGAAGCGCTCCTCCTGCCCGCCGGCAGACCGCGGCCCGCTGACGCCCGCCGCGGCGCAGCCTCTGAGCGGAGCCTCGAGCGGCAGCAACGCAGGACTCTGAGTCCCCCCCCGCATGCGGCCGACTCCTGGCCTTGCTGGCGCTCGGGGGCGGAGCTCGGCCCCTCTGGCGGCGGGGCGGCGGGGGGGGAGTGGTTCAGGGTCATGTTTTGTTCTTCCTGATTTTCGTTTTTGGGACGACGGCAAATAAAATAAATAAAACAGGAATCGGCGACTCCTTGGAACGGCGACGTTTTTGTGGAGCAAACAACGGAACAATCAACCGTTCTCCTGCTGGGTGCCTGATGGGAGACGTACCGAGTGAGGCAGCATGACGAGCGCCTCCGCAGGGACTAATGAGTACTGCGGCGGCCGGGCGCCACAGGGGCCGTCCTGATTGATTTACCCGCTGTGTTCAGATGAGTTCAGATGAGTTCTGTGTCAGGGTCCTGGTCCATCTCGACCGGCTTTAGGTAGTGAAGACCAGGGTGGATCTGTCAGGCTAGGGGGGCCCTGTCCCCGGGGGCCCTGTGGGGCGAGACGGCCACGCTGATGCGGTGTTGTGTGCTCCTGCAGGACACAAGGACGACGTGGAGCTCCAGTCCTCCTCCTCGCCCAAAGACAGGCTGCCCGCGCCCAGCAGACAGCCCAGCCCGGGCGCACGCAGCCGGCCGCAGGTGGGCCTTCACACAGACACCAGCGGTTCACCTGTTCACCTGAAAAGACTCTCTACCTCGATGTCAAAACATGTAGTGCTAAACATCCTTCTATGTTCCATACCAACAAACAGTTTTACCAAACATCCCATAGGGAGTTACCCATAGCGACGGCCATCTCTCAACAACAGGCCTCTCTCCTAACGAGGCTGTCGGTGTCTCCTAACGAGCCTGTCTCCTAACAAGCCTGTCTCCTAACAAGCCTGTCCCCTAACGAGCCTGTCCCCTAACGAGCCTGTCCCCTAACGAGCCTGTCTCCTAACGAGCCTGTCTCCTAACGAGCCTGTCTCCTAACGAGCCTGTGTTTCCTCTCTCCGGGCCCAGGCTCTGTCTGAAGGCCGGCCCCACATGAGGACGGTGAACTCGTACGCTGGCTTCACGGAGTTCGACCAGGGCCCTCCGTTCCTCCACCCCGACTCCAGTAAGGCTCGCTGCTTCAGACTGGACTCCCTTAACTCTTTAAAGGGCTGCTTTCTCCTTAAGAGCACGATAAACAGATACTGTATGTTCATTAGACTCAGCTGCTGTGACTCCGAAAGGAAGAAAAGCAGTATCATATGATGTATATTATTTGTCTTATTATTATTATTTGTCCTGCATGCAAAATACCTCATCACACTCCCAAAGTGTGCCAAATGACAGTCCAACCCATGTCATGGTTACATGGTCCTGGAGGTAGGCACTGACGCCCCTCTGCCACGGGTTCAGACGGCCAGACTAGCAGAGGTGTGGTTTTGCGTGCTGACCCTGGACGTGATGGGGTTCTGATCAGGTTCTGATCAGCTCTGTGCTCTGTGCTCTCAGCTCTCAGCAAGACGGAGAGGAGCAGAGTTTCAGCTGAAGACATCCTCCTCTACGACGAACCTCGGCCCACAGTCACGGTGAGAGGGAGGGGGATGGGGACCCTACAGGTCTGGTTCTCCATGAGGACCCTACAGGTCTTCATGGGGACCCCCTACAGGTCTCCATGGGGACCCCCTACATGTCTCCATGGTGACCCCCTACAGGTCTCCATGAGGACCCCCTCCAGGTCTCCATGAGGACCCCCTACAGGTCTCCATGGGGACCCCCTACATGTCTCCATGAGGACCCTACAGGTCTCCATGGGGACCCCCTACAGGTCTCCATGGTGACCCCCTACAGGTCTCCATGAGGACCCCCTACAGGTCTCCATGGTGACCCCCTACAGGTCTCCATGGGGACCCCCTACAGGTCTAGATAGGCTCCCTCCCACGGTGGACCTGGGCAGGCCTCAGCTGGTTCCTTTATGACGTTGGGAAGTGTCCCAGGAGAGGGAGGGGCGTGACAGCGGTGACACACGGTGATAGCGGTGCTTAGCGTGGTGACGGATCACGAGCCCAGCTGATGGCACAATGGCCCTCGCTCTCCTCTGATTGGGCCTCCATACGACACTTCAATAAGCGCCGTTTATTGGGTCCCAGTAATAAGCGACAACAGATTAGGACTGGGTTGATGATCTTAATTCTTATATGGCTCCACAAACACCAGTAGTTCTGCGACTGGACTGTTGCCAAGCAACACAAAACGTGTTCCTGCCACCGGCTTCTACTTTGTGTCGGTCGGCGACGTATCGCGTACATTTATCTTAATTTATTGGTCAGCTAGTGAATAGTATGAGTCTGTGGACATTGTTTTAGTACTAGAGAGTGTGATTCCCACGAGTAAACGGCGTGATAAGACGGCACAGTTCAAGTCCCAGTGCTGTGATACTCCGTCTCCTGCTGTGGCCTCTGGTCCAATCATCAGCCTGTAACGACTGCAGTACATTGTACCTCAAAGCATGGTGAGCATCCCATAATAAGCCCTTGTTCCCCTGTCTGCAGCTGCACCAGGAGAGCCTGCAGGTGAAGTCTGCCCAGGCCAGCAGCCTGTAAGTATCAGAGTGTTTGAGTAACTGAAGTGTACAGCGTGGTGTCGGGTGCTGGGCTGCTGGTCTCCGGGTCTCCGCTGATGTTCTGTTCTTTGTCCTCTCCAGCCGGCCCGCAGGCGAGGACGTTCTGAATGGTAAGACCCTCCGTCTCTCTCGTCTCAGTCTGTCTGTGGCTTTCTGCGCTCCGTCTGTCTGTCACTAGTCTGTAGTAATAATAATAATAATACATTTTATTTAAAGGTCCTCTCACTCTCCCTGTTCACTAGTCTGTAGGTCCTCTCACTCTCCCTGTGTGTCACTAGTCTGTAGGTCCTCTCACTCTCCCTGTGTGTCACTAGTCTGTAGGTCCTCTCACTCTCCCTGTGTGTCACTAGTCTGTAGGTCCTCTCACTCTCCCTGTTCACTAGTCTGTAGGTCCTCTCACTCTCCCTGTGTGTCACTAGTCTGTAGGTCCTCTCACTCTCCCTGTTCACTAGTCTGTAGGTCCTCTCACTCTCCCTGTTCACTAGTCTGTAGGTCCTCTCACTCTCCCTGTTCACTAGTCTGTAGGTCCTCTCACTCTCCCTGTGTGTCACTAGTCTGTAGGTCCTCTCACTCTCCCTGTGTGTCACTAGTCTGTAGGTCCTCTCACTCCCTGTTCACTAGTCTGTAGGTCCTCTCACTCCCTGTTCACTAGTCTGTAGGTCCTCTCACTCTCCCTGTTCCCTGCTTGTGCTTCCAGCGGCGGCTTGTCTCTACACCTCCAGACACGCCCACCTGGGCTCCAGGAAGGACTGTGAGTACCTCCAGAGCGTCTCACTAAAGTACCACCAGCGACGTATTCTCACTAAAGTACCACCAGCGACGTATTCTCACTAAAGTACCACCAGCTACGTATTCTCACTAAAGTACCACCAGCGACGTATTCTCACTAAAGTACCACCAGCTACGTATTCTCACTAAAGTACCACCAGGTACGTATTCTCACTAAAGTACCACCAGCGACGTATTCTCACTAAAGTACCACCAGCTACGTATTCTCACTAAAGTACCACCAGCTACGTATTCTCACTAAAGTACCACCAGCTACGTATTCTCACTAAAGTACCACCAGCTACGTATTCTCACTAAAGTACTACCTGTAATACTACCTAACGGGAAGCCGGGCTGGTCGTCATGGTGGCGTGCCTGGAATAAGGTGGCTAGGGGGGGCAGTAACACACCAAGTCTGCGCGTTAGTAAAGAAAATGGCGTTTTCATGTTTCCCAGCTCCGGAGAGGTTCTGTACAAACGTCTCCTCGCTCGGCCTCTCCAGATAACAACAAGCGTCCGTTGTTATCTGAAGCATGCGTTGAGCATGCCATCGGCACGGCGACCAGTCTGCTACAGTGGACTGTAGCAGACGCTGCTTATCTGTCCGCCATACATCTTATGGGGACACGCCCACTTGTGATGTCACTAAGGCACAGGGAAGGCCCGATGGCCAATCACACGCTCGCCTGTTGGTATTAGCAATTAGCATTGTTCTTTATCACCCGCAGCGCCATCTGCTGGTCAACATTTGTCCACCGTACTTTATATACAGTTATAGAGTCCTCTATTGCTCTACTGTTGTTAATATACAGTTATAGAGTCCTCTATTCTGGACCACTGTATTTAATATACAGTTATAAAGTCCTCTATTCACTGTACTTTATATAAACGTATAGAGTCCTCTGTTGGTCCACTGTTCTTAATATACTGTTATAGTAATCTACTGGTAGACACTGGTCCAGTGAACAACGTTATATTCAAACGTCTTTCAGTCACACTGATGAGCGGGCTTGTTGTGAGAGTCCAGTTAAACTGTGATTAATTGTGACATTGATCTTGCAGCCATCAGTTCCCCCTTCAAGCCGATGGAGAGCTACCAGTACTCAGGTGAGGTCGCCGTGGTGCAGCCTCCTGCTTTGATCCTCGTTTTAACAAGCTGCCGTCGTTATAATGTTGGAGATAAGAGCGCAACTTTTCTCACAATTTCTGATTTTAAATTGAAAACATTGAATAATGAAATGTATTGGTTATTTAAGTACTTAAGTCATCATTTTGGTACTTAAAAATAATAAAAAAATAATAATAATAATTCATTCAACTGTGACGTGGTCATGTGTAAAGGGCTCTTTATGGTACGACGTCCACGCAACGCAAGGGGGGTGACGGACCCCTCACGTCCTCGCGGACCCTCCTTGCGTCCACCGCAAGGGCCGGACGACGTGCGCCTCCCAAAAATTGTAACCTTCCGTCGAGGCGACGCAGCCGCAAGGGCTGTGATTTGTCCGCTCACTAAAACCCGACGCAGGACCATAAAGGTTCACGACTGCGTCGAAGCGTCTCATTGCGGGGTTGTTGCGTTGCGTGAATGTGGGATCATAATCAGCCCTTAAGTGATGCGCGTTCACAGCCCTGCACTGCAGAGGTCCTCGGTGCAGCTCCCTGTGTGTTGACCGTTGACCTGACCCTTTGACCTGTATGTGGACCTGTGTGTGTGTGTGTGTGTGTGTGTGTGTGTTGACCTGTGTGTTGTGTGTGTCCACAGCCGTGGAGCGGAACAACCTGATGAGGCTGTCACAGAGTATTCCCTTCACCCCAGTGCCCCCTAGAGGTAAGAGCTGTTACTGGGAGAGTATTCCCTTCACCCCAGTGCCCCCTAGAGGTAAGCGCTGGTACTGGGACAGTATTCCCGTCACCCCAGTGCCCCCTAGTGGTGAGAGCTGGTACTGGGACAGCAGAGAATTCCCTTTTAAAGGTTGTATCAGTGATTCTAGGCCGAAACATAAATGATCACATTCATCAGATCTTTCCTTGCGATCTGTTAGCTGCCCGCTCCATTAGCAGGCCGTCAAAACAACTCTTGTTATCTGGGTGTCGCTGCGGTTGGACACCTCTGTTATCTTTGAATAGTGTGGCTGTTACCAGGAAACACAGCGATCACCCTGTCACCTGCCCTGCCCTGACACGGATGTTGCGGTGGTGACGCGCGCGCGGGGGGGGTAGAGGAACATTCTGGAGAACCGAGGTGCAGCCTGCAGTATCAGGTTCGGTGAGCGGTTCTCAGACCGGGAGTGTGTTTACCCCCCCCACGCCCTAACCCAACCAGCCAGGGCAGTCTGACCGGTCTTGAGAAACTTCCTGCTCGCATCGAATCACATGTTATCGCGCTGGGTTCCCCCCCCCCCCCCGGTGACTAATGAAGTGTTATCTTATCTAGAAGGAATGCATCATCGTTAGTCATCATTTTCGTCTTTCACTTTTGGTAACTTTTATTTTTATTTATCTTTATTTCCAAGTACAGAATGATACATCAAACATTAACATTGAATTTTAATGTATTCTCTTTACATGCATGAATCTTGAAATATCAACATATGAAAGGTTGTCATTTAAGTTAATAATTGTTCTAGTGTAGTAGAATGATAGAATAGTAGTTCTATTCTATCAGAGAATAAAGAAGAGCCGTCCAACACAGAAAGGAGCAAATGAAAGGAGCAAATGAAATGTGTTCATTCCTATTTTTACTTTGTCAACGTTGAAAGCGTTTCCTTACGATAATAACTAACATTAGCTTCTAGTTATTGTCTGTTGAGTGTGAGCGTCCAGCTGGCTGCAGGGCCCTGACCGGCCAGAGGGGGCAGTAATGAGAAGGAAGTACTTTTAACGCAGAGAAGGCGCAGGATGTATTAGAAGTATGGCGCTATCAGGGTACGGCAGCAGGCCAGGCGGCGCTGAGCCGGCCCTCTGTGTCCGTGTCTGTGTCCCCTTTAGGGTCAGGGAGCCGTCAGGGCCAAGGTTAGCTGACTGTGGAACCAGCCCCCCCCCAGGACATTAGATCCACCCCCTCCATTTCTGCCTTCAAGTCCGGGCTAAGAACCCACTTTTACTCCCTGGCCTTCCCTGCCCCCTAACCATTTACCTACTGCTCACATGTGGTGTGCCCTGATATTGAATGTTCCCCCTTTTGTATTGATATTAGGACTTCTGGTCCAATTGTATTGTTGTATTGTATTATATATATGTTTTTTATATATTTTTTATTTTTACTATTTGTTTTTATTTATTGACATTGTACAGCACTTTGGTCAGTGTATGCTGTGTGTAAATGTGCTCTATAAATTAAACTTACTTACTTACTTACTAACCCTGACCCTGAGCAGTCAAGGTCAGGGTCAGGGTTAGCTAATCCTAATCCTGACCCTGAGCAGTCAAGGTCAGGGTCAGGGTTAGCTAATCCTAATCCTGACCCTGAGCAGTCAAGGTCAAGGTCAGGGTCAGGGTGGTGCTGACGCCAGCCCTCTGCTGTGTGTCTGTGTATCCCCGCCGTCAAGGTCAAGGTCAGGGTTAGCTAACCCTAATCCTGACCTTGAGCCGCGGGGGTCGGGGGTCAGGGTCGGGGTCGGGGTGGTGCTGACCCTGACCTTGAGCCACGGGGGTCGGGGTCAGGGTGGTGCTGACCCTGACCTTGAGCCGTGGGGTTCGGGGGTCGGGGTCGGGGTGGTGCTGACGCCGGCCCTCTGCGCTGTGTCTCCTCAGGGGAGCCGGTGACGGTGTACCGGTTGGAGGAGAGCTCCCCCAACACCATCAACAACAGCATGTCCTCCTGGGCGCAGCGCGGCCTCTGCGCCAAGATCGAGTTCCTGAGCAAGGAGGAGATGGGCGGCGGCCTGCGCCGGGCGCTCAAGGTGCTGTGCACCTGGTCCGAGTACGACCTGCTGAAGCCCGGACACCTGTACATCGTCAAGTCCTTCCTGCCCGAGGTGGTGCAGACCTGGCAGAGCATCTACAAGGAGGAGACGGTGCTGCACCTCTGCCTCAGGGTAGGACACTCTCTCTCTCACTCTCTCACTCTCACTCTCTCTCACTCTCTCTCTGCCTCAGGGTAGGACACTCTCTCTCTCACTCTCTCACTCTCACTCTCTCTCACTCTCTCTCTGCCTCAGGGTAGGACACTCTCTCTCTCACTCTCTCACTCTCACTCTCTCTCACTCTCTCTCTGCCTCAGGGTAGGACACTCTCTCTCTCACTCTCTCTCACTCTCACTCTCTCTCTGCCTCAGGGTAGGACACTCTCACTCTCACTCTCTCTCTCACTCTCACTCTCTCTCTGCCTCAGGGTAGGACACTCTCACTCTCACTCTCTCTCTGACTCTCACTCTCTCTCTGCCTCAGGGTAGGACACTCTCACTCTCACTCTCACTCTCACTCTCTCACTCTCTCT
The DNA here is from genome assembly GCF_964030765.1 of Micromesistius poutassou. Taxonomy (NCBI): domain Eukaryota; kingdom Metazoa; phylum Chordata; class Actinopteri; order Gadiformes; family Gadidae; genus Micromesistius; species Micromesistius poutassou. The sequence continues at coordinate 650,805 of NC_140282.1, read as the reverse complement.
CTGCCTCAGGGTAGGACACTCTCTCACTCTCACTCTGCCTCAGGGTAGGACACTCTCACTCTCTCTCTCACTCTCACTCTCTCTCTGCCTCAGGGTAGGACACTCTCACTCTCACTCTCACTCTCACTCTCTCACTCTCTCTCTGCCTCAGGGTAGGACACTCTCTCACTCTCTCTCTGCCTCAGGGTAGGTCACGCTCACTCTCTCTCTGACTCTCACTCTCACTCTGCCTCAGGGTAGGACACTCTCACTCTCCTCTCTCACTCTCACTCTCTCTGCCTCAGGGTAGGACACTCTCACTCTCACTCTCTCTCTCACTCTCACTCTCTCTCTGCCTCAGGGTAGGACACTCTCACTCTCACTCTCTCTCTGACTCTCACTCTCTCTCTGCCTCAGGGTAGGACACTCTCACTCTCACTCTCACTCTCACTCTCTCACTCTCTCTCTGCCTCAGGGTAGGACACTCTCTCACTCTCACTCTGCCTCAGGGTAGGACACTCTCACTCTCTCTCTCACTCTCACTCTCTCTCTGCCTCAGGGTAGGACACTCTCACTCTCACTCTCACTCTCACTCTCTCACTCTCTCTCTGCCTCAGGGTAGGACACTCTCTCACTCTCTCTCTGCCTCAGGGTAGGTCACGCTCACTCTCTCTCTGACTCTCACTCTCACTCTGCCTCAGGGTAGGACACTCTACTCTCACTCTCACTCTCACTCTCTCACTCTCTCTCTGCCTCAGGGTAGGACACTCTCCACTCTCTCTCTGCCTCAGGGTAGGTCACGCTCACTCTCTCTCTCACTCTCACTCTCTCTGCCTCAGGGTAGGACACTCTCTCTCTCACTCTCTCTCACTCTCACTCTCTCTCTGCCTCAGGGTAGGACACTCTCACTCTCACTCTCTCTCACTCTCACTCTCTCTCTGCCTCAGGGTAGGACACTCTCACTCTCACTCTCTCTCTGACTCTCACTCTCTCTCTGCCTCAGGGTAGGACACTCTCACTCTCACTCTGCCTCAGGGTAGGACACTCTCACTCTCTCTCTCACTCTCACTCTCTCTCTGCCTCAGGGTAGGACACTCTCACTCTCACTCTCACTCTCACTCTCTCACTCTCTCTCTGCCTCAGGGTAGGACACTCTCTCACTCTCTCTCTGCCTCAGGGTAGGTCACGCTCACTCTCTCTCTGACTCTCACTCTCACTCTGCCTCAGGGTAGGACACTCTCACTCTCTCTCTCACTCTCACTCTCTCACTCTCTCTCTGCCTCAGGGTAGGACACTCTCTCACTCTCTCTCTGCCTCAGGGTAGGTCACGCTCACTCTCTCTCTGACTCTCACTCTCACTCTGCCTCAGGGTAGGACACTCTCACTCTCTCTCTCACTCTCACTCTCTCACTCTCTCTCTGCCTCAGGGTAGGACACTCTCTCACTCTCTCTCTGCCTCAGGGTAGGTCACGCTCACTCTCTCTCTGACTCTCACTCTCACTCTGCCTCAGGGTAGGACACTCTCACTCTCTCTCTCACTCTCACTCTCTCACTCTCTCTCTGCCTCAGGGTAGGTCACGCTCACTCTCTCTCTCACTCTCACTCTCTCTGCCTCAGGGTAGGACACTCTCTCACTCTCTCTCTGTCTCAGGGTAGGTCACGCTCACACTCTCTCACTCTCACTCTCTCTCTGCCTCAGGGTAGGACACTCTCACTCTCTCTCACTCTCTCTCTGCCTCAGGGTAGGACACTCTCTCACTCTCTCACTCTCACTCTCTCTGTCTCAGGGTAGGACACTCTCTCTCTCTCAGGGTAGGACACTCTCACTCTCACTCTCACTCTCTCTCTGTCTCCGGGTAGGACACTCTCACTCTCTCACTCTCACTCTCTCTGTCTCCGGGTAGGACACTCTCACTCTCACTCTCACTCTCTCTCTGTCTCCGGGTAGGACACTCTCACTCTCTCACTCTCTCAGGGTAGGACACTCTCACTCTCACTCTTAGGCCTCGTCCCAGTACTCCCCCCCCCCCCCCCCCCCCCCCCCCCCAGCCCTAGCCCTAGCCCTAGAAGTAGTGCGTTCCCGCGGAGGGGAAGGGTGTTCCAATACTTAGGGAGCAAGAGGGAGGGCCTGTTGTCCCTTAAAGTCATCCCTTAGCAGCTCTCCAGCTCGGTACCTTACTTGCAGCTAAGGGAGTATCACGAATTACCCAGGATACCTTGCAAACTCAAACTTTAACCAGAGA
>NC_140282.1:637779-648383 GCF_964030765.1 Micromesistius poutassou | reverse complement strand
AAGAGACAAATTAGAGGAGGGGGTCTTAATGCATCTTCGCATAAAGAGTGCCGTTTGTGTCACTAATCATCAAGCACAGATGACTCCGCGGTGGTGGGAGGGGGGGCCCCCAAAAAGGCTTGAAACTAATTCTGCTTAGGGCCCCCAAAGGGCTTGGGCCGGCCCTGCGTTAAGGCAACACACACACATCTGTAAGGTAACACACATCTGACTCACAACACAACACGGTACAGAGGGGCTACGACCCTGTAGTAACCTCTGGTACAACCCCCAGGTAGTGAACCAAGGTGCTACTGACCCCCAGGTACCGACCACTAACCCCCAGGTACCGACCACTAACCCCAGGTACGGACCTCTAACCCCAGCAGGTACTCACAGTGATCAACACTCCTGTCCTCTGACAGGACCGCAGCTCCGCGTAGCGCCTAGCTCCCCTTAGCCTGAAGCAGCCGTCCCGGTGTCTGACGCGCTCGGTCCGCGGTCCCTCCGTGAGTGAGCGTTGTTTATCCGGTCTGGTTCCGCTACCTGCCGGGTCCTTGCTGAGGGGGAGACGCGGGACTTCGGTTCTCTTCCTCGGGAGTGAAAACCCAGCGGGCTGCCAGCGGCTTAATACGGGGAGTCATGTGACCGCCGTCACGTGACTCCGTGAGGGACGGGGCGGTCCAATGTTCGAGTGCCCCCCCACCCCCCCCCCCCGTTTAATATGAATGGACCAACCCGAGCCCCCCGCCCTCCTCCACCTCTCCTGACATATAAACATTTCAATAATAATGCCCAAGTAAAAATAGAAAACACTTGATAGCCAATACTTTATTTTGATAATGAATTTATTTGTTGAATTTATTTATGAATTTATTTTTTCAGAGTTAGTTGAATGAACCGTTTCTTTGCCGACTACATTCTCGCCCAGCAGCCGAGGCGGTCTGTAAGGGGACTTGAAGTGTGCTTTGTTTAGATGAAAAGTGTCAGTGAGTCCGTAGTGCACTTCAACTCTCAGCAGATCAGAGGAACTTGAGTTTATTTAAATCGAGGGAGTGAAAAGCTGATGTCTTGTTAGCAACTCAAAATAACCTTTAAAGAATGTAATTGACCATTACTCATTTCAATAGACGCGTTGAAAGGACAGAACAACAATCACCCACTGACTGACTGATTTGATTAGTTCAGATAAGGAGCCATAGATTGAATGATTAGGACTAATCCCATCCTAGGACCAAAACCTCCAATAAAGTGACCCACAGAGTGGCCGTGGTCTGAAACATAGAACGGATTTCCACTTTGTGTACAGCTCTTTATTGGCCCAGCACAATGCAGGGTGTCATCAGGGTGTCATCAGGGTGTCATCAGGGTGTCATCAGGGTGCATTCTGAGGTGGTGATCGCGCCGACAGTACATCATAAATAAGCAGACACACGGCGTCACGAGACACCAGCTCCTCGGTCAGCAGGATGAGATTAGCGCGTTCAGAGGGAACTGAGAACGCACCGCAGACCATTAAAGCGTTAACGTTAACGACGCCCTCCGCCCAGCAGGCCGCCCGCTGCACAACTCCTACATGATAAAACTGAATCCGATACGCTAAACAAACTCTTTTTTTTTTGTTGCTCTAAACATGGAATGAGGGGAGCAGGGTGAGAATAGGACACACGTGGTCTGCTCTATCAACGTCTCCTATATTTATATATATTCATCTCTGCCTCTCCGTCTACTTGGTGACGGCGTGGATCCCGGCTGCCAGGTAGCCCACGTTGCCGGACGTCACGCCGGCCATGGAGATGCGTCCGTCCTTGGTCATGTACACGGAGAACTCCTTGGTGAGACGCTCGACCTGGGCAGGAGAGAGGAGCGCTCCGTTAACATCAGCAGGCCAGAGGTCAGAGGTCAGAGGTCAGAGGCCCGGAGCACGAGGAGGCAACCGTCACGTCGTTAAGAAGCCTCAGGACTCGTCATGGACCTCTACTGAGTAACATGACTTCATACTGAGTACATGGACCTCATACTGAGTAACATGACCTCATACTGAGTAACATGACCTCATACTGTGTAACATGACCTCATACTGTGTAACATGGACCTCATACTGAGTACATGGACCCCATACTGTGTAACATGGACCTCATACTGAGTAACATGACCTCATACTGAGTAACATGGACCCCTACTGTGTAACATGACCTCATGCGACGCTTTGATCCAGAGCGACTTACAATAAGACAATACATTTGTCAGAAGAAAGAGAAACAACGATATGTCTCTGTGGGTACAGTGAGGATGTTGATAGAAGTGCCAGGCGCTTGGTTCTAGAACATGGAGCCCGTACTGTACGAGGTGGCGCTGGTGGGTGTGGTGTGAGGTGAGGGTACAAACAGAGAGCGTCTAGGACGAGTGTGGCCCGCTGAGCAGCAGATAAGGGGCGACCCGTGGCCCACAGAGCTCCTGACAGAGGGGTTGATCACTGGGCTGATTTGCGTTATGTTTGCAAATCACGCAGGGAATGTAACCCCTCCCTCCCCCGTTTGCGGAGCGTGATCTGGGGAAACTTGATTACGTCCTAAAGTCGTTGCTCGGCCTTATCTGGAGACAATCAGAGGATGTTAAATATCAAATATCAAACCAATGCTTTGTTCTAACAGTCGACCGACTTGACAAAATCACAGCAGCTGCTGAAGATCTAATTACTATTTCCAGTCTTCTGACTCTTTCTGAAAAGATTTTTACGAGCAAAGTGAATTCTCTCACTCCAATTAAAGTATATAAATCACATGGGGTTATCTAGATCTACATTTATTATACCGTGAGAGGAACGAAAACATCCAACATTAGAAAGGTAATTGATGAATATAAATACTGTATATATGAATATACATATGAATAATGTGTATGATGTACTTAATAAGGCACTTAATGTACGCACTTATTGTATGTTTGAACGTCCTGGCACTTAAAAACAGTTCTTAGCATTGTGTAGTATCTTATCCTATCTACGGGTTAACCTAGTGATGGTTAGTGTATACGGGGGAACGGGTTAACCTAGTGATGGTTAGTGTATACGGGGGGAACGGGTTAACCTAGTGATGGTTAGTGTATACGGGGAACGGGTTAACCTAGTGATGGTTAGTGTATACGGGGGAACGGTTAACCTAGTGATGGTTAGTGTATACGGGGGAACGGGTTAACCTAGTGATGGTTAGTGTATACGGGGGAACGGGTTAACCTAGTGATGGTTAGTGTATACGGGGAACGGGTTAACCTAGTGATGCTTAGTGTATACGGGGAACGGGTTAACCTAGTGATGGTTAGTGTATACGGGGAACGGGTTAACCTAGTGATGGTTAGTGTCTACGGGGAACGGGTTAACCTAGTGATGGTTAGTGTCTACGGGAACGGGTTACCTAGTGATGGTTAGTGTATACGGGGAACGGGTTAACCTAGTGATGGTTAGTGTATACGGGGAATGGGTTAACCTAGTGATGGTTAGTGTATACGGGGAACGGGTTAACCTAGTGATGGTTAGTGTATACGGGAATGGGTTAACCTAGTGATGGTTAGTGTATACGGGGAACGGGTTAACCTAGTGATGGTTAGTGTTGGTTCTATGAACATCCTCACTGTACCCACAGAGATATATTGTTATATATATTGTTATATATTATTATAATATATTGTTGATATATTGTTTGTCCTTCTCCTGACTAATGTACTTATTGTAAGTCGCTCCGGATCAAAGCGTTTGCTGAACGCCCTGAAGGTAGAAATGTAAATGTAATGTTTTTATGAGTAAAGTAGGTTTAATACTTCAGTATAACTGTGACTCTATGAGTCATGTCCCTGCTGCTGGGCGGGGGGGGGGGGGGGGGGGGTGGGGGGGGGGGGGCGGGGGGGGGGGGTCCTACCTGCTCTTGCTTCAGGCCGGTGAAGCAGAACATGCCGATCTGGTCGATGACGTGCTGCCAGTTGCGTGTGGATCCTTCCTTCTTCAGCCCCGCGGCCAGCTGCTCCCGCATCAAGATGATACGGTTAGCCATGCCATGGACCTCCCCCAGCCTGGGAGGAGAGGAGAGGAGGAGGAGGAGGAGGAGGAGGAGGAGGAGGAGGAGGAGGAGGAGAGGACAGGGGGAGAGGGGGGAGGACAGAGGAGAGGGAGAGAAAAAAAACATTATTTAATACTGCTTCATTTAAAAAAGATAAAGGTAATGAGGAAGTATAGAATCGGTTGTGGAACTACTCCACTAAACAGAGCTCCCTCTGTGGACAGAGAGCAGAGGGGCTGGATCAGGAACTAGGCTGACTAGTCCATCATTATTGGATTAGAGTAGTAAGGTAGTTAGTAAGGTAGTTAGTAAGGTAGTTATGGGTGAGGGCCTCGCAACAAAGTGAGCTACATCGAAACACATAGAAACACAAATCTCATCAGTCAATTATAAGTCAACGTACCACATAAGAGTACAGCTCTATAGCAGCTCTACCTACCAGAGTACAGCTCTATAGCAGCTCTACCTACCAGAGTACAGCTCTATAGCAGCTCTACCTACCAGAGTACAGCTCTATAGCAGCTCTACCTACCAGAGTACAGCTCTATAGAGGACAGCTCTATAGAGTACAGCTCTACGTACCACACAGAGTACAGCTCTATAGAGGACAGCTCTATAGAGTACAGCTCTATAGAGGACAGCTCTACGTTCTATAGAGTACAGCTCTATAGAGGACAGCTCTAGAGGACAGCTCTATAGAGGACAGCTCTATAGAGGACAGCTCTATAGAGGACAGCTCTACATACCACAGAGTACAGCTCTATAGAGTACAGCTCTACAGAGGACAGCTCTATAGAGGACAGCTCTACGTACCACACAGAGCACAGCTCTACAGAGTACAGCTCTACAGAGTACAGCTCTACAGAGTGCAGCTCTAGAGTACAGCTCTATAGAGTACAGCTCTATAGAGTACAGCTCTAGAGTACAGCTCTACAGAGTACAGCTCTACAGAGGACAGCTCTACAGAGTGCAGCTCTACGTACCAGATAGAGTAGAGCTCTGGCGTGTTGAGGATGGTGGAGGCGATGCGCGCTCCGTTCATGGGGGGGTTGGAGTAGACGGGCCTGATGAGGATCTTCAGCTGAGATTCCACCCGCTTAGCCTCGTCAGCGTCGTTACAGACCACCGTGAAGCCCCCCACGCGCTCGCCTGGGGACGCAACGCACAACACACAACCAACACAACCATGAGGTACAGGACCAACACACAACCATGAGGTACAGGACCAACACACAACCATGAGGTACAGGACGCAACGCACAACACACAACCATGAGGTACAGGACCAACACACAACCATGAGGTACAGGACCAACACACAACCATGAGGTACAGGACCAACACACAACACACAACCATGAGGTACAGGACCAACACACAACACACAACCATGAGGTACAGGACCAACACACAACGCACAACCATGAGGTACAGGACCAACGCACAACACACAACCAACACAACCATGAGTTCCAGGACCAACAGCTCGACTACAGTGACTCTTTGAGTTGGAGGAAGGCTTTTCCAACAGCAGCAATATTAAGCTTCATACTTATTTTATAAATTCATATTAGGCATGGAGGCTGTGTCCGTGTCAGGCGCCTTATTGGCTGTGAATTCATTATCACGGTGGTGAATAGTAACAACTAACGGGATGAGAGAATGTCAAACCACATCCACCACATCACCACCGAGGGGCAGTAGAGAGCAGGGAGAAGAGCCGTTGGCTGATTGGACCAACAGCCACTCTGCTGTCCTGAGTGGCTGTTGTATCGACCTATGAGCAGCCTGCGCCGGCCGGGGGGGGGGACTGACCGTAGAGGCCCATGTTCTTGGCGAAGGACTGGGACAGGACGACGTTGTGGCCCTGCTGGATGAAGTAGCGCACGGCCCAGGCGTCTTTGTCGATGTCGCCGCTGGCAAAGCCCTGATAGGCCATGTCGAAGAACACCAGCAGGTTCCTTTTCTGATTGGACGAAGAGGAGGGCGGGGGGGCGGGGTTAAGGGCGGGGTTAAGGGCGGGGCGGGGTTAAGGGGAGACACAAACAGAGCAAATTGTTGAAACAATCGAACGCTTCACAGACGTCTTTAAAGATCTAATCCTTTAAAGAGTCGACCCGCACCGACACTGGAGGGTATTAAGTGAGCACAGGGTTCATTTACGTTCACCTTCAGACGCTTTGATCCAGAGCGACTTACAATAAGTATGTTAGTCAGAAGAAAGAGAAGCAACAATATGGGTACAGTAAGGATGTTCATAGAACCAGCACTAACCATCACTAGGTTAACCCGTTCCCCGTAGACACTAACCATCACTAGGTTAACCCGTTCCCCGTACACACTAACCATCACTAGGTTAACCCGTTCCCCGTATACACTAACCGTCACTAGGTTAACCCGTTCCCCCGTACACACTAACCATCACTAGGTTAACCCATTCCCCGTACACACTAACCATCACTAGGTTAACCCGTTCCCCCGTATACACTAACCATCACTAGGTTAACCCGTTCCCCGTACACACTAACCATCACTAGGTTAACCCGTTCCCCGTACACACTAACCATCACTAGGTTAACCCGTTCCCCCTATACACTAACCATCACTAGGTTAACCCGTTCCCCGTACACACCAACCATCACTAGGTTAACCCGTTCCCCGTAGACACTAACCATCACTAGGTTATGGTGAGCTCACCTTAACCAGGTCAGAGATCTCCTTCCACTGCTCAGGTCGGGGGTCCACGCCCGTGGGGTTGTGGGCGCAGGCGTGCAGCATGATCACACTCTGCTCCGGGATTTTCTGTAGCACACACACAATTCTTGTTCAGGCAAAACACACACCCACACACACACACACACTGAGTGTGGGGGCCCCTGAGTGTGGGGCCCCTGAGTGGGGCCCCTGAGCGTGGCGGTCCTTACGGAGATGTCCTCCAGGGCCCCGTTGTGGTCGAAGCCGCAGGTGGCCGGGTCGTAGTAGCGGTAGGCCTTCAGGGTCATGCCGGCGTCCTTGAAGATGGGGGTGTGGTTCCCCCAGGAGGGCTTGGGCAGGTAGACGTCACGGGGCCCGCCGTGGAAACGAGACTGGAGGGAGGAGAGCAGAGGAGACGCTGAGGGGGGGGGAGGCTGAACGCTGTGAGGGATGGGAGGAGGGAGGGGGAGGGAGGAGGGAGGAGGAGGGATGGGGAGGAGGGATGGGGAGGAGGAGGGATGGGGAGGAGGAGGAAGGAGGAAGGAGGAAGGAGGAAGGAGGAGGGAGGATGGGGGAGAAGGGTGGGAGGAGGGATGGGGAGGAGGAGGAGGGAGGAGGGGGGATGGGGGAGGGATGGGGGAGGGGGGGGGAGGCCACGCTGTCAGGACCAGCACCACAGCGCTCTCTTACCAGGAAGTTGGCTCCGATGCGCAGAGATCCGGTTCCGGAGATGGTCTGCACCGTGATGTTCTGGTGGGGAGAGAGGGAACAACGCGTCTACACCTGGTCACCCATCAACAGGTCGACTGTAGCGGTACAGACTACATTACCCAGACTGCCACACAGGGCTGTAGTCATGTGACCTGGGGAACAACGGGGGCCGCCCTCCAATAGGAGCGGCTCCGGTCGGGAGCGCTCACCCGTCCGCTCTTCAGCACCTCGCTGTCGGCGCCCAGAGCCAGCGTGGCGCAGGCCTTGTTGAAGTCGGCCAGGCCGGTGATGCCCAGGTACTCCTTGTCCATCTGCTTGGCGGCGATCAGAGCCTCGGCCTGCGGACGCAGAGGAGCCGTCAGAGAGGCCAAGGTCGGGGCCGGTGACCTCTGAACGGAGGTTCATACTCACACGGACTCACCGGAGCAGTCTGCTCAGCGGACGGATCACTTTGGGTCACTTGTCTTTTGATACACGTTAATGTAAGCCCGACGAACCAATTCATATTTTACATATGAAACAACCTTTTGTTTTAAGAATCACACATTTTCCGGGACACCAGCCTTAGTTGATCACAATCCTCCTTCCTGTAGAGTCAGGACTAGAGACACACTCAGACTGTGGGGGTTCAAGTTGACCTTCTCGCTGTGTTGTGTTGTTGTTGTTGTTCTGGCAGCCGTTTGTTTCATAAGTCACGGGACGCATGGTCGGGTTATGTGCTGCTTGGTGTAAGCTAGCTTACTCAGAACAGCCACGCAACAGTGTGTGAATACACCAGTGTTGTGCAAGTTCACACTTCACATGAACTAGTTCAAAGTTCAATTCATACAATAGAAAATGAATAAATTCACGTTCACCAATTCAGTTCAACTAGTTCATGTTCAGTTCATTAAGTTTTTTTAGAAACTGAAGAAAAACTGTTGGAGTGAGTATTCTGTGCTTATCTTTTAAATGAATCCTCTCCATTACCTGCTGCCCATCACTACAATCTCAAATTGTTGTGGATATTATTTGTACACCTGTTTCATTCATCACAACTAAGGAAGTAACTATTTAATAAACATGTCATCTGGACCTAAGCATCAATTCAGAATGTCACACAATCTGAACTAGTTCAAGTTCAAGTTATTTAGTTTAAAATATGTTACGTTCAGTTCAAAGTACATAGAAAAATGAACTAGTTCTTTTGAACTAGTTCATGCACAACACTGGAATACACGGTTACTGCTTGTGTGTTGACGAAGACTTTCTACACTCAATACGGTAGCATTTAACCTATAAAACACTCATTTAACCTATAAAACACTCATTTAACCTATAAAACACTCATTCCTATCACTCTTTTGGACTACTGATATAAATTTTTCCAGGTTGTAAAACAAGTATGGCATGGCTGTTATTCTTATGTGTGTCCTTGTGTGTCTGTGTCCTTGTGTGTCTGTGTCTTTGTGTGTCTGTGTCTTTGTGTGTCTGTGTGTGGTGTGTGCGTGTGTGTGTGTTTCTGTGTGTACCTTGCGGACACAGCTGAGCACAAAGGGCTTGCCCTGGTCGTCGCGGTAGGCTCCCACTCCCAGGTTCATCTTCTTGGGGTTGCTGTCCTTCTTGAAGGCCTCGCTCACGCCCAGGATGGGGTCTGGGGGGCCCATCTGCACGCCGCCCCACCAGGAGCTGCAAGCACAGGAGGGCCGGTGAGGTCACGACCCCCGGGACTCTGAACTCCCCCGACCCTGAACCCGTTTGAAAGGCCTCACAGAGGGATGTGTTACGTAACGTCGGTAATCCACTTAACAGAACTAAAGGGTTGTAGGTATGCTCGGGTTTATAGAACCTTCTGAACACACACAGCTGCCACTATGCTGTCTTTATAAAACAACCCACCCACTGACCGGCTCGTTAGAGCGTGGTTGCTGTTGTAATTAGATGCTGCAAGGAACTAATGAAAGCAGCGACTCGTCTTCTACTCTTTCAGTCTCGAGGCGGCCGTCACACGACAGGAGATAAAACATTAAGGGACCTGCAGGGCATCGTGAAGCCGTTGATAAACTGATCACTGTTGTTTGGGTTGACCTCATCTCCACACGGACAAGTTTGAGGATTTACTTTTAATACAAAACCTTGAAATGCAGCAGCAGCCACAACAACATGCGGCGGAGCGGAAACCTGAATAAAGTCAACACTGTGGACATTTATCCATCACCCCACTAAAGCAACTGTAACAGACAAATTAACCACTAATTCACCGCCCCCCTCACAGCCATTGGTCGAGAGCAGGGGTGTGTGGAGGCGGATTAGTGCAAAGGTCCAATAAAAATCTGATTGCAGATCTGTTGTGAAACTTCCCAGAGACCGTTCCTCTTCAGAAGCTGGCATCAGATAAAGGAAACCCATCTCTTACGTCATGGACAGGCTAGTCCCCCAGTTCACAAACACCAGGATCAGTATTGTGGATTAGTGAACTTGTGGTGGTGACCTCTGACCCCCATTAGCCCTAAATACTTTTATTCCTACAGTAGGTGTAGCCTAACACAGTGCAGCCCGTGTCCTTTAAACACTGGTATCAGAGGAGCAGCACGCGCTCCTAGCTGTAGCGCGTGCTGCCGCTGCGTAGCGACCAGCTTGGGTTTCAGATGCTCTCAGACACTTGAAAGGTTGGAGCTAAACTTAGGAGAGGAGGGACAGAGCCAGCAAACCACAGGACCTGAATCAGTTTAGTCAACATGATAATACAAGTGTACACTTGTAAAGGACATCCACATTCCACATGAGTAGGATCAGGTGCCGTTTAATATCGATGAAATCAGGGCTTTGAGTTGACAAACTATTGGTTCACTAGTTTAAACTAGTTCAACTCACTAGTAGACTAGTACAATACTGAAGGGAGAGATCTTTAGAGCTGTAATAACGATGAGTGACATGGGGACGTAACCTTTGACATTGTACAAACAACGAGGGTTCAGCCCAACATAACTATTTATTATTAATAGAGCATCGAGTGGTTGGCTGCAGGTTTGAACTTCACATTCTGAGGAACTCAAGTGAACTATTTAGGCCTAAGGCAGTGACGTTCAGCCCAGTGGTATTTCTGGTTAATGAGTCAATTCTGGCTGGTTAATTAATCCTCAATAATGGAGTTAACTTTCAAAGCAATCGAAAGTGATGTGAAAGGAG
>NC_140282.1:625279-632779 GCF_964030765.1 Micromesistius poutassou | reverse complement strand
TCGTCTGACAGAGCCATGATGCTGGCCTTGTAGCTCCCCAGCCCGGCCGGACCCACCTTCTGCAGCCCCGGGGACGGGGAGGAGAGAGAGACAGACAGGAGAGGAGAGAGAGACAGACAGGTCAACACACGGCCCTCCATCAGACACACAGACGGGGAGGAGAGAGAGACAGACAGGAGAGGAGAGGAGAGAGAGACAGACAGGAGAGGAGAGGAGAGAGAGACAGACAGGTCAACACACGGCCCTCCATCAGACACACAGACGGGGAGGAGAGAGAGACAGACAGGTCAACACGCAGCCCTCCGTCAGACCGGGGACACACTGTGCAGTCCTCTCACTGTCGCTGTCTGTTACCAGAGCCTGGAGCGTCTAGAGAACACCTTGTCCTTCACGGGGAAGACAAACATTCTGTTCTTTCAACAGAAGGGTTCTGATATTCAGGAGGACGCTGGGATCGGGACTCATTACCATTTTCTTCTTGTCGCAGAGGTCCTTGAGCAAGGCATCCAGCTCCTGCTCGTCGATGTAGCCGTTGCCATCCTGGTGGGAGAAGAACGCCAGAGCGAAGTGAACTGGTTGTGATTGGTCAGAGCCAACGCTGTCGACTTGTGGCTTAAGAGGTTGGGGTTAGGAGATCTGTGGTATTGACACTAGAATTAGGAGTGTAAACAGACCTTATCGTAGAGGGTGAACAGGCCGCTGAACTCCTTGGTGGTCAGCTTAATGTCCTGAAGGGAGAGGACGGTGAGGACACAGGCGTTATTTCTAGAGAGCGGGACTCATGACCCCATCCAGCGGTGATATTAATCTATGCAGATTATAGTAACTGGGATTAGCACTGAGTTTAATCCAGCACGAACAGACTAATCCCGCGTCTGAAAGGAATTGTTGATATTCCATTGCCAGTTGGAAGTCCCGGGTACATACAGAATACATACGGCAGCTTTACACCGAGGAGAACCTAAGTCTGCTCACGAGGAGAGGAAGAGCAGAACCACAAAGACTGCACTACATTGTGAACATATATATAGTCACCCAATCTGCTTAAAATGTCTTCTTAAAACTCAATAATCCTCTCACATACATGATAGTTTTAAGGAGTTGCAGTTTGCATTAAAAAAACATCAACGTAACAATACTTAACAATAATAGCCAAATCTAAATGTGTAAAGCCGTTGGAAGCTAAGGGGAACACAACTCTGATCCCATAAGGCAGATCACAGAGTTCAGAACACTGGAATAACACGCACAGTGATTGATCCATAATCCTACAGACACACGGGGATGTGGATCTATGGGGCTGGCTGTTGTGTGACCTCATGACCTCCCTGCACTAAAGACATGGGTCTTAAACCTATGATCTGTAACCGACGGCTGTCCCACACTCTCCTGCTCATCAAGGGCTTTAATAAAAGACTGGAAACACGTTTCAACGCTGTTTCAAACGCCGACGCCCGCCACCTCCAGAAGAATTAGATTATCCGATAATAATAATGATCAAAACATGTTTGGGTGAGGGGTCGTGAGTTTATTTATAATATATATAAAGCATAGATAGAGTGTTTTGGTGTAATTGCTTGAGGTGATATCTTACTTGAAACTTCAGCAGGAAGTTTTCCTGAACAGGCAGAAGCCTAAGAGAAACAACAAGAGGTCAGAACACAAAGACACTGGTTACAAACCAGCAACACAAACTCATTGTCCTGTGTATCACATACTGTCCTGTGTATCACATACTGTCCCGTGTATCACGTACTGACCTTGCCATCTCAGAGAGCCCCAGCTTGCCGTCACCATTAAGGTCAAACATCTTGAGCTGAGGAACAGGAGGAGAAGGAGACAGTTGAAGAGCACATTGAGATGTTTAATGTTCCCATTAGGTGACACGTGCGGTCATGAGCCATGCAGTACGCCACGTCTGACCTTAACACTGTATGCATGTTGGACACTTATTGGAACAGCGGTTTTGGAGCCGTGTAGTTAAATAATAAATGGTCCTCATTTATACAGCGCTTTTATCCAAAGTGCTTTACAGTGTTGACTGACATTCACCCATTCACACACCAACGGTGGAGTCGACCACGCAGGGCGACAGCCAGCGGGTCAGGAGCAGTCAGGGGGAGGCGTCTCTCTCAGGGACACCTCCACACTCCTCTAGGAGGAGCAGTCAGGGTGAGGCGTCTCTCTCAGGGACACCTCCACACTCCTCTAGGAGGAGCAGTCAGGGGGAGGCGTCTCTCTCAGGGACACCTCCACACTCCGCTAGGAGGAGCCGGGGATCGAACCAGCAACCTTACGGTTACCAGCCAAACCCGCTCTACCTCCTGAGCTAATGCCGCCCTAGTTATTGCTAGTGGGTATTTTAAAGGATATATAAAAGTGTTTGTTTAAAATATACGAGATGATTATGACGCCCGTGTCGATACACATCCATCACTCGTGTCTCTGGGGGGTTCTGCTTGCGGCCGTACTCACGATGGTGGCCGTGTACTCGTTGAGCTTCTTGTCGTCGTAATGTCGGTTGGCTTTCTTCAGCAGGTCGGACAGGAAGCCCTGAGAGATACCAGAGAGCCACACTCAAAGCCACTCCATCGCTAATTAGCTGATTAAAACCAATCAACAGTAGATGGTTTTTAATTAGCCTTTTAAAGAAACAACTGATATCATAACCAACTTCTGGAAGACAGGACGACAGCCTGATGTCACTCATCAAACCCCACGTGGTGCGGTGGCTTTACCTTCAGCTCGTTGGACTCGATGTAGCCGCTGCGGTCGTTGTCGTACAGCCTCCACGCCTGCCGAGGAGATTTGAGCCGACGTGTTAGTAGGTCAGATGAAGGCTAATAACCACGTTTGCTCCGCGGTACACAAGCTGCCTGATCAACGATAAACGCTGACAGTAGACCTCGGCTGTCACAGCGCCGAGAAACGTATCCGTAATCTGGTTGGTTTTTTGATTAAAATTTAATTGCATCCTGTTCTCATTTCTGTAACAACTATAAATAAATTACTTCATGGTCACATCATGTTGCTTACAGCATTGTGCTGTTATCAGCAAATAACTGGAAATGTACTACAATTAATTAAAAAGAACACATTATGCACACTTGGGGTGAATTTAATATCATGATATCATATAACGTTAACAATGTAGTAAGTGCTCTGTGACACACACACACGAACACACACACACACACATACACACACACACACACACACACACACATACACACACACAAACAGAACACACACACACACACACACACACACACACACACACACACACACACACGAACAAATAGAAAATACTCACAGTCATAAACTCAGAGCTTGAGCCCACATATTGCCTGAAGCACAGCAGGAAGTTTTCCTCTGTTGGCAGAATGGTAGCTAACTAGAGAAGAGGAACGGACAGAAAGAGTGATTAGACGACGCACCCCAGAGGATAAAAATGCTAATTTAATTAAAGATCTAAACATGGGATGTAGATCCTATGGAGACTGTGCGTGGTGCTATGTATTCTATATTCTAAATTCTACGTTACCTCGGACATTTCAATCCTCCCGTCTTTGTTCTTGTCAAAATTTGCCATGAACTCCTTCAGCTTCTCCTTGAAGACGGCGTTTTTGGGGTCCTGCAATTTCAACACATCACGCGTTAATCTGCCCTCCTGATAACGAACCTCCGAACCGAACCATCCTCTCCGTTTGGTCATGAGGTCACGTGACAGACCTTCTCAGGTCATGAGGTCATGTGACAGACCTTCTCAGGTCATGAGGTCATGTGACAGACCTTCTCAGGTCAGAGGTCATGTGACAGACCTCCTCAGGTCATGAGGTCATGGGGGGTCCTACTCACCACCGCCGCTCCGCGCCGTGCCACCTCCAGCTCGTGGAAGAAGCCCTCCAGCTCGGTCCCCTCGATGTAGCCGTTGCCTGTGGAGATGTGACAGAGCCTCTTAGCGCCGCGCTGCACACTGAGCCAACGAGGGGCACAGCCCGCCGCCGTCTGGCTGCCTGATGGACCTTGGGCATGTTTCTGTGTCTTTGGAATTTAAAAAAAAAAAAAAAAAAAACGACTCGCTGAATCTCGACTTTTCAAACTAATTTGAGGCAACAGCGTCGGCTGGAGCGTGCAGCGGGAGCACATGCACGTTACGGCTGTGGCGCTCTGCCCCGCGGCGGAGGCCGATCAAAGTGATGCTTATTAGGCCGTCTCATCATCTGTGTCCTTCTGGAGGCCTCGCAGCAGGACGTCACGTGACCTGGCGGGACCTTGGAGAGAAAGCACTTTGTGACTTTACGTGGTAGCCGTATCTCGTCCCAGAATGTCCCTTCTGTCGCCGGTAGTAGCTGTGGGGATTGTCCGATTATTTGACACCTCCTTAAAATCTTATTTCAATCTACCACGTTGTGAGGCCCTGCCCTGTCCAGACGCGTTATCTCTTAATCCTCTCAGCCTATTGTGATCATGTTGACTCTCTAACCTCGCCTCTCTGCAGTGTGATGGACCGATCACCATCTGGGCTCCAGGAGCACCTCGACGCGCGTTACCGCTGCTCTGCTCCCTGCTCCGGCTCCCTGAGCCCCGGGATTCAGCTCAGGAGTGTCGTGACGACTACAGCAGGTTTGGAACTAATTCTGTTAGTTCCATTAGTTTGACTGAGAGGCAGCAATACGCCCTCAAATATCTGGAAGCCAAACCTTCAGGAGAACGTATCTGTGATCCATTATCTGGTAAAGACTGAAGCCAGAGGTGGGCTGGGCGCTGTGGATCAGCCGCTCTGCGCCTCACAACAGCTGCTGCAGATTACCTCGTCATTCAATTAGAGTTCATTTGTCTAAATGACACCGAGCAGATCCCACTGGTAACGTGTCAGATGTTTAGTTTGTGTGCATTAAGCAAATTAAGATGACGGCCGGTGAACTGGAGCCATGACATCATTTAAAGAATACGATAAAGAGTGACAAACACGAGGCGGGGAACCAATGGGAGCGCTCTTCAGTCTGCGCTGAACGGATGAGTCATCAAAGCAGAGCAATTAAGAGGCTGAGGGACGAGTGTTGACGCCCGCGACAACGCCCAGAGCCAGTCCTAATGATGGAGAGATATATATCTCTCTCTATATATATATAGATATATATCTCTCTCTATATATAAAGAGACATATCTCTCTCTATATATATATATATAGATGAAGATATATATCTCTATATATATATAGAGAGAGAGATATATATATATATATATATATATATATATATATATATAGAGAGAGAGAGAGAGAGAGAGAGATAGAGATATATATATTTCTATAGAGATGGATAGAGGGGTATTTATCTAGAGATAGATCAATATATATAAATATTGTAATTCAGCCCGGCCGACACAATGAGGGGTGGAGCCTCCTCAACCTCCTCCAATCAGAATGATGCTCTACGGTTATGAATGTGTTATTGGAACTGGTTCAGAGTGAGGACTGCTCTATGAATGTGTTAATCTGACTGGTTCAGAGTGAGGACTGCTCTATGAATGTGTTATTGGAACTGGTTCAGAGTGAGGACTGCTTTATGAATGTGTTAATCTGACTGGTTCAGAGTGAGGACTGCTCTATGAATGTGTTAATCTGACTGGTTCAGAGTGAGGACTGCTCTATGAATGTGTTAATCTGACTGGTTCAGAGTGAGGACTGCTCTATGAATGTGTTAATCTGACTGGTTCAGAGTGAGGACTGCTCTATGAATGTGTTAATCAGTGTATGATTTAAGAACCACAGACTGAAGAGAAGGAAGAAGGAGTCTTCTACAGGAAGGTCTAAGGAACCCATGTGGACCAGTTACTCAGGGACCAGAGACCAGAGACCAGAGACCAGAGACCAGAGACCAGAGACCAGAGACCTGGTCCCCAGAGACCAGAGACCAGAGACCAGAGACCAGGGACCTGTAGAGACCAGGGACCAGGGACCTGGTCCCCAGAGACCAGAGACCAGGGACCTGTAGAGACCAGGGACCAGGTCCCCAGAGACCAGAGACCTGTAGAGACCAGAGACCTGGGACCTGTAGAGACCAGGGACCAGGGACCTGGTCCCCAGAGACCAGAGACCTGTAGAGACCAGGGACCTGGTCCCCCGAGACCAGGGACGCCCCACTGTTCCAGTCCTCCTCCTGATTGGTCCGGCTGCAGTAGTGCCAGTGGAGCGGACGTTACCACCTCAGCGTCTTTCAGCGGCCGCTCTGCAGGTCAGCGCGAGCCACTCGGCCAAAGGTCCGCGTGGAGAGCATCATTAATCCGGCCAATTATCCATCCATTCAGCCATTCATCATCACAGCCATTCGCCATCGATCCATGATGACGACGCTCTAGGATTCATTCATTCATTCATCCATCAATCCATGGTGACGACGCTCTAGGATTCATTCATTCATTCATTCATTCATTCATGATGCGTGCATTTAATCTACACTTTCTAACCGTGCACTTTAGTCCCATACAGTAAGTAGTGAGTATACTAATAGTAGTAATAGTAGTAATAGTAATAGTAGTATTAGTAGTAAGTATACTAAGAATGCACGATGCACAACTCAAGATGTCGGTTATAAAGTCAAGTCATCGTAAAGGCTCTACTTGTGTGTCTTCCAATAATAGATTTCAGTGTATCGTATTTCAAAAAAGTGTAATAATTCTATAATTACAATAACAACTTTACAATTAACACACCGCATGCACTGCTAAATGCATTTAAAGCAAATGCAATTTGGAAAAACGTTCGTCTCTAACGACAATCAAGAGCGATTCCGCGCAAAAACATCTATTTTTTTTAACTAAGGTAACTTAAAAGGTCCCATAAACGCAGCAACATCACTGACCGTCCGCGTCGTAGTGCTTCCAGATGTCGATGAACTGCGCCGCGGTGATCTCCGCCAGCTGGAGCTGCTGAGGGGGCTGCTGCGTCTTGGTGGCCATCCTGCGTTGTAGGTCCGTCCGTCGTACAGCAGCGAGTCAACAGGCAACTTTCTCCGGTGCAGAACGTCTTGAAACTGTCAGTCGCTCCCAGTTTGCGGACGCTTTTAAACCCCCCGCGGCACCGTGCGGTTCACACGGTGGCCACGGGGGGCGCGCCCATCAGAAGACAATCCGTCTCCTGAGAAAGAGGCGGGGGGGGGGGGGGGGGGGGGGGGGGGGGTGGGCTGCGGGGTGCCTCATCGGCATAAGTTGCGAGCCACAATGAGCCGATGTGTTTCTATGTATTGAATGAAACCAATGGGAACCTCATTATCGGGGACAGCCTGTCTTTACTGCAGGTTAAGAAAGAAGCCCTCATTGACACTGCATGGACGCACCAGGGCCATGTTATTGATATGTTATTGACGTGTTATTGATCAGATATCAGGCCGTGTTATTGATCAGGGATCAGTCTGGAATATGGATGAGCCCTTCTCTCCCTAATGTGTTTATTTCCCTGATCCATCACGGTCCTGTCCAGCCGCTCGCCCTCCATCA
>NC_140282.1:622990-625079 GCF_964030765.1 Micromesistius poutassou | reverse complement strand
GGCTGGAGGCTGGTGAGGCTGGAGGCTGGTGAGGCTGGAGGCTGGAGGCTGGGGTTTAATCTGCTGTCTCAGCGAGTCCTGCTCTCCGACGGGTGGAGGGCTGGCTCTGGGCTGGCTCAGGGCTGGCTCTGGGCTGGCTCAGGGCTGGCTCTGGGCTGGCTCTGGGCTGGCTCTGGGCTGGCTCTGGGCTGGCTCTGTGTCGGGTCTCTGCTGCAGTACTTTGACGTCTAGTCGATTAATTAAATTAGCGAAGATCTAATGTTTGACATTCATCAATATGGGTGAGGAGGACGGAAAGGGCGAACGAGAGAGAGAGAGACAGAGAGAGAGAGAGAGAGAGAGAGAGAGAGAGAGACACAGAGCTAAGGAGGAGCATAAGAGGAGCAGGTGAGGTTTGATCATACTGGTTTGATCATACTGGTTTGATCATAAACCATACTGGTTTATTTTGATTGGGAGAAGCCATTCCTCAGGATGTGTGCAGAGCAACCAAGGGCGAGAGACACAGAGAACTAGAGAGCAGAAAGAGAGAGAGAGAGAGAGAGAGAGAGAGAGAGAGAGAGAGAGGGAGAGAGAGAGAGAGAGAGAGAGAGAGAGAGAGAGAGAGAAGGGGGGGAGAGAGAGAGATCAGATGTGTCAGCGTATAACAGCGGTTCTGGCCCTAACGTTTTGCCAGCTCTCCAATAAACTGGCCAACTTCTACCTGTTGTGTGTTGGAGGGGCCAAGCAATCCATTTGTGAACGGGTGAGTCAGCAGCAGGTTCACCCCCTCACCCTCACCAGGTCGGTACGGTTCGGGTTGGAGGGATGATGACAAACCCGCTCACTGCTCATCCCATCACCCAGCGTTCACACGCAAGATGAGTTCACGTCAAGTGACGGTGATGCATTCACGTTCATGGGATGATACGCTTAAAACAACATCCTTATAAATATCATATTCCACTTCTGCCCAGTCTGTTCCTCTAGATGCCACTAGACCGTTCTCACTGTGCCTTAAGCGTAACCATCCTAACGTCACTCTGTAACTGGGCGCCTAGCTTCAGCTCTAGCTTTAGCTGATGAGCAGCTTGTGAGACCACATCTATTTTAAAATGGCCTCCCGCTCACATTACTCCGGGTGCTAAACGGCGTTCTGCTCTCGGCGGAGTCTAAAGAGCAAAGCATCAGTTTGATGTGTGGCTGGCGCTCCTGACCCGCGCCAGAGCAGCCTTCTACCAGAGGACGGAGATTCATGGCGATGGTTTACTCTCTGGGTGAACTCCAGCGCTGGCATTTATCCATAGAACCAAGACTCAGCCCCCACACCTTAAACCAGACTGAGTCCCACACCTTAAACCAGACTGAGTCCCACACCTTAAACCAGACTGAGTCCCACACCTTAAACCAGACTGAGTCCCACACCTTAAACCAGACTGAGTCCCACACCTTAAACCAGACTGAGTCCCACACCTTAAACCAGACTGAGTCCCACACCTTAAACCAGACTGAGTCCCACATCTTAAACCAGACTGAGTCCCACACCTTAAACCAGACTGAGTCCCACACCTTAAACCAGACTGAGTCCCACACCTTAAACCAGACTGAGTCCCACACCTTAAACCAGACTGAGGTCCCACTGCGGTGCAGAGACCACATCTTAAACCAAGACATGATAACACAGCTCAACGCCAGCGAGATCTGCTGATCTGCTGAGTCTTTCTCATGACTTACAGGCCAGCGTTAATTGTGTTAATTGCTGTAATTGCTGTAATTGTTGTAATTAGGAATGATGTTGACAAAGTGTGGTTCAGCACGTTTCAGTATGATGTGATGTCAGTCCCAAACTAATTTAACCACATTCACAAAAACAATTGTTTGTGTAGCGATAGATCAAATATTGAAGACGAAATGACTTTAATATATAGTTGATCATACTTAAACTCATGCATACTGCATGCCAGCTACATCCTAATGAACCTCGCTTTAAACTGGAATTCAATGCGTTTCCCCTGCAATCTAATTCCCTCATTGTCTCCCTCCTCACGTCAGGCTCAGTCGTCAGTGTCAATCCGTTGTGTATAATATATAACGTTTATAAACCGTTCGC
>NC_140282.1:607990-612990 GCF_964030765.1 Micromesistius poutassou | reverse complement strand
CTACTAAAGAGAGGATTTAAATCATTACGACTCGAATCTGCATGTTTAAAGACTTGGATCATAACGGTCTGTTGTTGTTGTTGTTGTTCAAGGGAATGAGCTCAGGATATGTTAGGATATGTTAGGATCTTTATAGGTCCATGGTTAGGATATGTTGACAGGTTATCAGCGCTGTCAACCCTCCTCTCCTGGGCCGGATGTCCACTACCTCCCTCCCGCTGGGCCGGACGTCTACCTATTAGGGTTACTTACCTGTGGCGAGGATTAAAAGGTGTACATGGATGTGAATCACGTCAACAGTAAGAGAAAGCCATCCTTGGTCACACGTGATTATACACACTGGACCTTCGCTTCCGCTCTGATGACGTTTTCAATAGTTATGCACCGCCCCTGGCGGTCCGGAAGAAGCCGGCAGGGAGGGCGGAAATACATGCCACCGCACCCGCAATACGCATGCGCGTCTCAAAAATTCGCTTAAAGGAGAACGCTACAGATGTGTATATTTCTGATTCAGAATCCCAATTAGTATATTCTCAAAAAGCTTGGCAGCGTTTCTGGGCTGTAGGCCTACTTGATTAATGGGATTTTGTTAATCGTTTCTATTCTACATTTATATACTTAAACATCCCTTTATTTTGTTTGCCTTACAACACACACACACACACACACACACACACACACACACACACACACACACACACACACACACACATCCATTCTGACGCTGGCGTGGTACTCTTGTACCGTAAAGGTGTTCGAAAGCATCTCTTCTCCGAAACTCACCAGCGAATATCAGATTTAACAGTCAGACCCACAGACAGTGCTGTGTGTGTGTGTGTGTGTGTGTGTGTGTGTGTGTGTGTCGTTGATTGTGTGGTCAGAGGTCCTTGTCGGTAACTGCACCAGCTGGAGGGCGGAGGGGTGAAGCAGCGATATCATTGATGGAGTAACGTACACCACCCCCCCTCCGCCCGGCAGGACGTCCCAGAGGGCAGCGCTTATAAATAGGAGCCTTTTGTGCGTCTGGATGAGGAGTCACATGACGCCACTCAGTGAGTCACATGACCCCCGGCGACGAGATGGAAGCACACATTGTTTTTATTTACTCTGGGAGGGGGGGGGGGTCTCTGAGGACGAATGAACAGCGCTGTATCTAATAACGCCTTTGATCTAGAACATGCTATTATGGGATGTGCTCAGGAGCTGGATGGGGGGGGGGGGGGGCTCGTATGAATGTAAAGAGATGACCTTGTTTTCATCATCAGGGAGCTGTCATCATAACGGAGGACCGCTGCACCCTCCACCCTACGCCCTCCACCCTACGCCCTCCACCGGTACCCGGACACGCAGGGTCACGTGATCACAGAGGCCTCCGCCCACTCTCTCTGTCTCCTCTCTAGGTCTCCTCTCTGTCTCCTCTGTCCTCTCTATGTCTCCTCTCTCTGTCTCCTCTGTCCTCTCTCTGTCTCCTCTGTCTCCTCTCCTTGTCTCCTCTCTCTGTCTCCTCTGTCCTCTCCTTGTCTCCTCTCTCTGTCTCCTCTCTAGGTCTCCTCTCTCCTTGTCTCCTCTCCTTGTCTCCTCTCTCCTTGTCTCCTCTCTATGTCGTTTGATGAACGCACTATGCAGTGAATCTTCATGATTATGTCATGCTAATTATATATTGTTATGCAAATTGAATCATGGAATCCTTTCCATGACTTAATTTACGTTCTTTGTTTACCTCCCATCCGTCTTAATCTCTTAATTCATCCATTCATACACGTCATTCATTCATTATCCACTTAGCAGAGACACTTAGAGTTTCATCCCGCCGTGGAATCCTGCCACGAGCCACCTGCTCGTCTCTGATTGGCCCAGGCACCACGTCCTGGTCCCTGGCTCACCCAGTGGATATTAAGCTTGATTTATATATTTAAAAACTGCTGCTGGTTATTTCTGTTTCATTGAAAGATCTTCTTTAATGAACAGAAGTTGGCCGTGGTTGGGATGACGGGCGCCGGTCCAGAACTCAAACTGTGAAGATAGTTCTCCTGCCAGTGGAAGCACCGGCGACACACGGGACATCGGATCCATCATTTCAATCACGTTACAAACCTGGAGGAGGAGGAGGAGAACGGACCCAACATCCTTCCTGTGTGGACAGAACCCAGCGCTCTGCCAGTGCAGCTCTCTGCAGTAGCTCATGAGCTCTGCGCGCTCCCGCTCTGTGGGCGCGGTGCAGGCGCGCTGTGGCGATATATACCAGCGCACTCGACAAGAGAACGCTCACCATTATCAATCACAGGAGCGGGAACGAATAACACTGTAGTATGAATCTGAAGGCGTCACTGTGAGATATGGGCGGTCCGTGATGCAGTTTAAGGATGTGGGACTCGGTCCAAAACAACGATGAGATATACGTTTATATCACCGGTGAGTTTAAGACACCGAGTGACAGACTTACACCACCAGCAGCGACCCGACGCAGTCAAAGGCACCGGAGAGACGTTTAGAACCACTACCCTCCGACTCCCCGAGGGGGAGGGAGGGGGGAGGCGAGGAGGGAGGGGGGAGGCGAGGAGGGAGAGGCCACAGGGTGAGGAGAGCAATTAGCCTGAGGGTGTAAATGGACCGGGCTGAACCATGTGACCCGTCTATAGGGGGGGGGTAGATGGTGTAGACTTGGTTACCTCTGGTGTTACAGAGAGAAGGTTGATTTATAGGAGAGAGAGAGAGGGAGGGAGAGAGACAGAGGGAGAGAGAGACTATATAGTATAAATGAATAACACATGCAATCTATTTTTGTCTTTTTTGAACCTGACCTTTTCAGCCCCCTAAAGTTTTGACCTAGGAACAGACAGACAGGTCCTCATAGAGCGGTGAGACAGACAGGTCCTCATAGAGCGGTGAGACAGACAGGTCCTCATAGAGCTGACCTAAAGACAGACAGGTCCTCATAGAGCGGTGAGACAGACAGGTCCTCATAGAGCGGTGAGACAGACAGGTCCTCATAGAGCGGTGAGACAGACAGGTCCTCATAGAGCAGACAGACAGGTCCTCATAGAGCAGACAGACAGGTCCTCATAGAGCGGTGAGACAGACAGGTCCTCATAGAGCGGTGAGACAGACAGGTCCTCATAGAGCAGACAGACAGGTCCTCATAGAGCAGACAGACAGGTCCTCATAGAGTGGTGAGACAGACAGGTCCTCATAGAGTGGTGAGACAGACAGCTGAGTGCTCCAGAGCTCCAGAGGCTCCACAGCGGGGGTTCCTGGGTTGAGTTGGGAGGACGTTCTACGGTCTGTTCTACGGTCTGTTCTACGGTCTGCTCTACGGTCTGTTCTACGGTCTGTTCTACGGTCTGCTGGTCTGTTCTACGGTCTGCTGGTCTGTTCTACGGTCTGTTCTACGGTCTGTTGTCTGTTCTACGGTCTGTTGTCTGTTCTACGGTCTGTTGTCTGTTCTACGGTCTGTTCTACGGTCTGTTCTACGGTCTGTTCTACGGTCTGTTGTCTGTTCTACGGTCTGTTGTCTGTTCTACGGTCTGTTGTCTGCTCTACGGTCTGTTCTACGGTCTGCTCTACGGTCTGTTCTACGGTCTGCTCTACGGTCTGCTCTACGGTCTGCTCTACGGTCTGTTCTGACAGTGACGGAGTCAGGGGGTCCGCTCCGAGGTGTGTGTTGAGGTGTGTGTACTGTTGGTGTTTGGGGGTACACTGAGGAGAGCGCCATTCATAAATCACCTCCTAGTTTGTCTGTATGGACGCCTGCCACACACACACACACACACACACACACACACACACACACACAAAGACACACACACACACACACACACACACACAAAGACACACACACACACACACACACACAAAGACACACACACACACACAGCCATAATTCCAAACTGCTTCACATCAATAATTCATATATATATATATATAAAACAGTGAGTGATTTCCATCGTGACGTGGCTGTCACTTTGTGCGGCACTCTGAGATCTGCAGATTTACTGTCCTATTACCCGCAAGACCCTCTGTGGTCCAAACCAGCGGAGGGATGAAGACAGGAGAGCATTATGTCGATAAAAATGGAAATTAATGTTTTAATTGTCATTGTGTCACTTTATAAAGGTCTACCCAACGTCTCTTATTCAGAACAGGGCCGTATATTGCCGTGTATTTGGCAACGTTTGTAAGAAATGCCAACAGGCCATTCCGCTCTCGTTGTAGGCCTACGTTTGGATTTCTCTAGTACTACACTGCCCCCTGTCTGTTGAACACAAGAATGCAACTCCGTCAGCTTCTGTACATACTGTTTTAATAATTATTAAATTACAGAAATAAACATGATAAACAACAACATGTCGAGAAAAAATATATAATCATACATATTAATATATATATAGTATATATAGTAGTGTAGAAATTATTCAATTTACAATCCACGTCACATGTAGACACTTATAGTGTAGACAGGTTTAAAAAGACTCCCGTTGAAATCCCTTGATGTGTAAATCAGGTCGATGGTATTGATGGTGTTGATGGTGTTGATGGTGTTGATGGTCCTGATGGTCCTGATGGTGTTGATGGTCCTGATGGTGTTGATGGTGTTGATGGTCCTGATGGTGTTGATGGTCCTGATGGTGTTGATGGTCCTGATGGTGTTGATGGTCCTGATGGTGTTGATGGTCCTGATGGTGTTGATGGTGCTGATGGTGTTGATGGTGTTGATGGTGCTGACGGTGTTGATGGTGTTGATGGTGTTGATGGTGCTGACGGTGTTGATGGTGTTGATGGTGCTGACGGTGTTGATGGTGTTGATGGTGCTGACGGTGTTGATGGTGCTGACGGTGTTCAGAACAGTTCCATGACGGCTTTGGTCGTACTTTGTCCGAAGATGAACGCCCCGACCACGATGGTGACCACCCCCCACCCCGTCAGCAGCAGCCTGAGACGGAGGGTGACAGGGTGAGAGGGTGACAGGGTGAGACGGTGACAGGGTGAGAGGGTGACAGGGT
>NC_140282.1:582990-600490 GCF_964030765.1 Micromesistius poutassou | reverse complement strand
ACTTGAGTCTCCCTTCTTGCCAGTCGTCTTGCGAGAGACCAAAGCCCTCGAACGAGAACACTGAACTGGATCAAATAACACAATACCGTAATCCCCGAGCGGCCACTGCAATAATCTCCCAGGCATTATGATGCTGCATACGGGATGATCTGCTGCTCCTTAGTCCACATAAGAGTACGCTTCAGACCCCAGAGCAGACATCAGGATGTTCAATACCAGTCTAGTGCTCCAGCGGCACATATGAAAAACCTCCCTTATGCGTTTGTGTATAAGCTATAGTTATAGTTAGTTATAGTTAGTGAGTGGTCTGCTGATCTAGATGCGCAGCCTCACCCAGCCCAGAGTCCAGTCCGACTGGGCCAGGTGAGGCTGCTTCAACCATCCACACACTCCACAGACATTATATTTCTTAGTGTTCGAAACATGTGTGTATTTAGTCACTCTTTAATGACCCAAAGATATTACAACCGATATATACAAGTTATGAGATTGAAATTGTATCAGAAGTTTTGGCGGCTTTGAAAGAGCGTGTTAATTTATCCAAATAATTACGTTATGCACAAAAGAATACTTTCGTTATTATTATGTATAGAATGCCTTGCTTTGCATTTTTAAATCCCGTTAAGAATAGGTTTTGACATATAAGGAAGAATATGTTCAGGTCAGACTTTTAACATATTGAGGAAAGCTCAGATTTTAACAGGATGGAGAATGTTTAAAAAATATATAATCTGTCCACAGAAAGCAAGATGTCCTTGGTTAACAAACACAACAACTATTGGACCTCAGACAGAGCTGAAAACCAATCAAATCAAGTCAATGTCACAACCTCCCTTTATTATCCCAGACTAAACACGGTAACAATGTTATCATGATCTATTCGATGGATTGTTCTGGATTTTGTTTTTGGATTCTCTGTCAGTGTGCACTTCAAGGTGAAGCCTAAAAGAAAAGTCACTTAACACGAACAACCTTGAAGGGACGTCCCCCGTCCACCAGAGTCCTGATAGAAGAGTCACGTCCACCTGTCTGGACCGGCCAGAACCAGACAGAACCGTCCAGAACCAGACAGAACCAGATAGAACCAGACAGAACCGTCCAGAACCGGACAGAACCAGATAGAACCGTCCAGAACCAGACAGAACCGTCCAGAACCAGATAGAACCGTCCAGAACCAGATAGAACCAGCCAGAACTGTCCAGAACCAGACAGAACTAGACAGAACCAGACAGAACCGTCCAGAACCGGCCAGACCCAGACAGAACCATCCAGAACCGTCCAGAACCATCCAGAACCGTCCAGAACCGTCCAGAACCAGACAGAACCAGACAGAACCGTCCAGAACCGTCCAGAACCGTCCAGAACCGGCCGGCCAACAGTCAGGTGTTCTCCAGGCCGTGCTAGGCCTTGAGCGCCAGCAGCAGGCTGGCGAGGGCCACCAGGAGAACAGGTGGACCCGGCCCCTGATTGGAGCAGTGGCCCTTCAGCGTCTCCTGATTGGTCTGATCCGAGGTGGGCGGTCCTTGGGAAGGGGGCGGGGTGCTGGGTGCCGGCGTCGTGCGGCTGGCGCACAGGTCGTACAGGTTTCCGGAGAACTCCGTCTTCCTGGACTCCTGTCGGAGCGACTCCCAGACAGCCGCTGCGTCGCCGGGGCAACCGGCCAGCGCGGAGCTGGCACAGACGTGGAACGCATTCCAGGACCTGAGGGCAGACGGACGGACACACAGACACACAGACACACAGACACACGCTCTGTAGCTCTACACAGGAAGATAGATATCAATACAGAGAACGATAGAGATCAATAAGAGATCAATAAGAGATCAATAAGAGATCAATAACCTCTAACAAGGCTTTGGTTCACACACGCTCTGACGTGTGTTATAGAAATACATAACACTATACTATATATTATGATATAGAATACAGAGATAAGAACTAGATCTTACCAGATGATTACTATTATATAACTAATAAGGATCAATCATTTTCAACCTGGTCTGAGTCTGCAGGACGGTGGAGCGAGTGCTGACCTGCAGATGGCGTCGATGTCCTGAGTGCTGCTGGAGTCCTTCTGCGCGTCCCCCAGGCTGTCCCCCCCCAGGCCGTCCCCCCCCAGGCCGTCCCCCCCCGTGCCCCCCCCCCCCATGCTGTCTCCCAGGGTGACCAGACACTCCGCGAAGCTCTTGTAGATGGAGCCACAGGAAGCAGGAAGTGATGCGGTCCAGCACGCGGGGAGCAGCCCTGAGACCACAGAGACAGAAACGCCTTCAGGGCGCTGAGCGGACGCCACGACCCAGAGCGGCTCACAGAGCTACGACCCAGAGCGACTCTCAGTCAGAGCTACGACCCAGAGCGGCTCACAGAGCTACGACCCAGAGCGACTCTCAGTCAGAGCTACGACCCAGAGCGACTCTCAGTCAGAACTACGACCCAGAGCGGCTCACAGAACTACGACCCAGAGCGGCTCACAGTCAGAGCTACGACCCAGAGCGACTCACAGTCAGAGCTACGACCCAGAGCGACTCTCAGTCAGAACTACGACCCAGAGCGGCTCTCAGTCAGAACTACGACCCAGAGCGGCTCACAGTCAGAACTACGACCCAGAGCGGCTCACAGAGCTACGACCCAGAGCGGCTCTCAGTCAGAACTACGACCCAGAGCGGCTCACAGTCAGAGCGTCAGTCAGGAGAGAGAGGAGCAGCAGTATGTCTGTACGGTGAGGGTCATAGAAACAAGAGCCAGGCACTAACCATCACTAGGTTAACCCGTTCCCCGTATACACTAACCATCACTAGGTTAACCCATTCCCCGTATACACTAACCATCACTAGGTTAACCTGTTCCCCGTATACACTAACCATCACTAGGTTTACCCGTTCCCCGTATACACTAACCATCACTAGGTTAACCCGTTCCCCGTATACACTAACCATCACTAGGTTAACCCGTTCCCCGTACACACTAACCATCACTAGGTTAACCCGTTCCCCGTATACACTAACCATCACTAGGTTAACCCGTTCCCCGTATACACTAACCATCACTAGGTTAACCCATTCCCCATACACACTAACCATCACTAGGTTAACCCGTTCCCCGTATACACTAACCATCACTAGGTTAACCCGTTCCCCGTATACACTAACCATCACTAGGTTAACCCATTCCCCGTATACACTAACCATCACTAGGTTAACCCGTTCCCCGTATACACTAACCATCACTAGGTTAACCCGTTCCCCGTACACACTAACCATCACTAGGTTAACCCGTTCCCCGTATACACTAACCATCACTAGGTTAACCCGTTCCCCGTATACACTAACCATCACTAGGTTAACCCATTCCCCATACACACTAACCATCACTAGGTTAACCCGTTCCCCGTATACACTAACCATCACTAGGTTAACCCGTTCCCCGTATACACTAACCATCACTAGGTTAACCCATTCCCCATACACACTAACCATCACTAGGTTAACCCGTTCCCCGTATACACTAACCATCACTAGGTTAACCCGTTCCCCGTATACACTAACCATCACTAGGTTAACCCGTTCCCCGTATACACTAACCATCACTAGGTTAACCCGTTCCCCGTACACACTAACCATCACTAGGTTAACCAGTTCCCCGTATACACTAACCATCACTAGGTTAACCCGTTCCCCCGACAGGTAGGAGGTTAGACAGGTAGGAGGTTAGACAGGTAGGAGGTTAGATAGTTAGGAGGTTAGACTGGTAGGAGGTTAGACAGGTAGGAGGTCAGACAGGTAGGAGGTTAGACAGGTAGAGGTTAGACAGGTAGAGGTTAGACACCCTGACCATCTTAAGGTTCCTCAGTAGTGAACCTCACTGACACATTCCAGCCACAGGCGTCACGTTTACTTTCCAGCAGATGTCATTTAGCAGAAGTCTTCCTCCAAAACGACTTCCAGCTAAACGAGTTAAAGTTAAAGAGACAGTGTCACTAATGGAAGGCAGCTGCTGTTCACCAGTCAGTCCCCACTTGTTAGGTAGCGCTGTATAAAGTTACAACAACGTACCGTCACTTTAATCTGACTGCTCTGACCCCCTGAGTTGGATCTTGTTTGCTGTACTGTTGGGAAAGATTAAAGAACTACCGAGATATGTCTGCTTCATATGGAGG
Organism: Micromesistius poutassou; assembly: GCF_964030765.1. Classification (NCBI taxonomy): domain Eukaryota; kingdom Metazoa; phylum Chordata; class Actinopteri; order Gadiformes; family Gadidae; genus Micromesistius; species Micromesistius poutassou. Next base: position 596,334 of record NC_140282.1, on the reverse strand, counting down.
GATTATGCTTATAGGGTTATGGTGCCGCTGCCCATTTGCAAATGGAGAGCGACCAGAACATGAAGACGTAACAGGATTCCAGTGGGTTCACACCAGGCTGATCCAGTTTGGACTGTTTCCTTATGGCCTCTGTCGTCTCTTCCACCGTTAGTAGACTAACCCTAATGCTACTGTTCATTTTTGTCCCATTTTCTGTAGTCAAATCATGGGACACCTTTCCTGCATTTATTTAGAAGTGGACTTTATTAAGTTCTTAACAAAATTAACTAAAGAAACTTTACTTAAATCGTGCCGTGGCTAAAGAAGAGATTCACTTCCTGGTTCAGGAAAGGGTTCGAGTCCCTCCAGAGGTCGAGGGGTGGGGTCAAGGTGTGACCCCTGTACCTATTGGTTCGAATCCCTTGTCAGACAGGATCTTCTAGGAGTCCTGCAGCTCCAGATGATTGAATGAAGCAGAAGTCACGGCCTGACGCGTTTGTAGAAGACATCTGATCCATATTTCATTCACAAATCATTAATTTCATAGTTTAGTTCAAAAGAGTTCTAATTGGTGTTGAACTAGCCTCTGCAGTAGTATATGTCACAGTGGTAGTTACAGTAGTAGTGGTAGTGATAGCAGCAGTAGAAGGATCCATCATTAACTATCATTGTAACTATAAGGCGATCTACCCTGTGACTCTCAAACCATGTGAATCTCATCCGAACAAAACAAATACTCAAAAATGAACTGGCAGTGAGGGTTTGATTAAGATGCTTTTACAAAAACTATTCCTATAACTATAACTATTTCAGAACTAAACTATTTCAGAACCAGCTCAACAGACCTTCCGCCCTCCATTGATGATGATTGTGTCGAGCAACATGCTATCTTTGCATTGTCCTCATGCTTTAAATACATATTGGTACTACGAACATCCATCCCACAGTATCAATATTCATAACCATGGCTGTATTAACGCCTCTACAGATGCAGCACATTGTACCACATCAACATGAACACGCACGCTTTGCACCCAGACCCAGAGACCAGCAGGTCTTCCTTGAGAGCAGAACCTTACCCAGGCTGAGAGCCAGCTGCAGCCACGGAGACATGCTGCACGGAGACGACCGGACGACCACCAGACCGCTGCAGCAGAGCTCAGCGGAGCCTCGTTCTGTTAGAACGTTCTCTGTGATGTTAGAAGTCCAAACAGAAAGTTGCTGCGTGCCGTCGTCCGTTTGGGAATCCGTCAAAAAACAGCAGAAATACTAGAGACACACAAACACACAGACTGGGGATTAAAATGAACTGATGAATCACAGAGAGCCCATGGGGCTGCTGTGTGTGTGTGTGTGTGTGTGTGTGTGTGTGTGTGTGTGTGTGTGTGTGTGTGTGTGTGTGTACATGCAAGTGTGTGTATGTGTGTTTCTTTGTGTCTGCGTGCGTGTGTGTGTGTGTGTGTGTGTGTGTTTTTACATGTGCGTGCGTGTGTGTGTGTGTGTGTGTGTGCGTGTGCGTGTGTGTGTGTGTCCAGGGGGAGGGGCCCAAGGTAAAGCGTGGAGCTTTAAGCGCTCATCCCGCTGCACTGCAGCCCGGCTGCTCGGATTAGCCGCTTGGAAAGCATTCTCATTTCCGGTATTAAGTTCAAGAAGAAGAAAAAAGTCGAGGTAGGACCGAGACCTGCATTACAATAGAGCTTAAGGGACGCTTAAGGGACGCTTAAGGGATGGTGAGAGAGGCTGAGGGAGGCTGAGGGACACTGAGGGACGCTTAAGGGATGCTGAGGGACGCTTAAGGGATGCTGAGGGACGCTGAGGGAGGCTGAGGGATACTGAGGGACACTGAGGGACGCTGAGGGACGGTGAGGGACGCTGAGGGACGCTGAGGGACGCTGAGGGACGGTGAGGGACGCTGAGGGACACTGAGGGAGGCTGAGGGACACTGAGGGACACTGAGGGAGGCTGAGGGACACTGAGGGACACTGAGGGACACTGAGGGACACTGAGGGAGGCTGAGGGACACTGAGGGACACTGAGGGACGGTGAGGGACGGTGAGGGACGGTGAGGGAGGCTGAGGGACGCTGAGGGACGGTGAGGGACGGTGAGGGACGGTGAGGGAGCCCAGTAAGTACCCAGCTCTGCTGCCGGCCTGCAGGGGGACGGAGGGGGGGACGGAGGGGGGGACGGAGGGGGGGACGGAGGGGGTGATCAGATGCTCCAGGAGGACGCTGCTGCCAGATGGATGCTGTGTCCCAGAGGATGCGAGGCCACGCCCCCCCCGGAGGCGGCCTGCGTGGTGAGACCCTGTCTGACGTCCCCCCCCCCCCTCTGGAGCCCTGCTGCTCCCGATTGGACGGGGCCACGTCAGGAAGCAGGAACACAGAGGAGACCCGTCCCACTGCCCCTTAACAGGAACACGCTCTGAGGGCCCTTAGCTGCCAGTCAGCTCCCGGGCTGGCTAGCGTTCAAGGGTTGATTTTAAGGGAGAAACACCCTCCCCCCTCGCTCCCTTAAGTATTGGGACACCCTACCTCTTCGCGGGAAGGAGTAGCAAAATCTAGGGTTAGGGCTCAGATCTAGGGGAAGGGGTAGAATTGTGACAGGGCCTTACTCTTAGCTAATCTAAGGGGATCCTTTGGCACACGAGTCCATCTCCCTTTATTGAGTGTCCTTACCCAGCGGTCCACCCCTCACCTCTCAGGTGAACCCGCTGCAGCCAGATGGCGTTTCCTGTGGCCATAAATCCTCTTTGACAACAAGAGGAACGCTTACTCCATGTTAATCTACAGCTTAGAACCACCATTAACGAAATACAAAGACCATCACAGTCACCCCGAACACATACCTGACGAGAGAGAGAGAGAGAGAGAGAGAGAGAGAGAGAGAGAGATAGACAGAGAGACAGAGAGACAGAGACAGAGAGAGTGAGACAGAGAGAGAGACAGAGAGAGTGAGACAGAGAGAGAGACAGAGAGAGTGAGACAGAGAGAACGAGAGGGATTTTGAATTTTCAATTCCACTATCTGGTGTGAGATTGAAAGTCTGAGCCCGGTAATTTAAGCTTGTTCAATACAGAAAAACACTTTAATAATAATAATCATGTTTGTTGTCAGGACAGTGTTTCTGGAGTGTGTTAGGTTTCTGTTGAAGTGATTCAATGAAAAACATCAAATACTGAATGTCCTTGAATTTGTGTTGGAATTGAGAAGTGCAATTTTTCCCCTGAACTGAAAAAAGAGAAGAGAGATTCAGAAAGCTTGGATATAAAACCCCAGAGACCATGCATGCTGGTTCACCCTCAAAGCCTTTAAGTTGGACCACAACAGATGTTGTCCAGAAAGCAGCTTTATCATGCATGTAAAGACTTTAGGTTCAGTTCACTGAACTCTCCGTCTTTCTGTTTGGAGAAGGCAGCTGATCCACTTCATGAGGGGAAAACTTTCTGCGGGAATTAGGAAAATGAAGGAATTCAGAACTTCTCTGTTGTCATCAATGAGCACTGTTTTAGTCTTCTTATAATTCATAATTTCATACTGTAATAGTATAGTATTTATTTGTGAATTGGACATGGCCTAAACGAACAGGGCATTCAAGGGCCAATCACAGGGTGGGGTCAGGATGCTGTGTTAGTTTCTATCGATGGAGGGTTGTAGCGTGGAGGCCTGGGTGATGTCAGCAGAGTGCGGGGACATGAGCAGGTTTGATCCACAGCCGTGGATTAAGGCATTACGCAACTCTGCATGGAGTACAAAAATAAATAAATACAAATAAATCCCGATGAGATTAGGATCATTCCATCTCTTCATTGCTCTCTCTCCATCATTCATCTCCGCTGGCGCTTTCTGCACAAAACCAACGGGACGGATCTGCTGCACAAATCTGACATGACGCCACGCATCGCTCAGGCAGTGTATACAGGGTCACACACACACACACACACACACACACACACACACACACACACACACACACACACACACACACACACACACACACACGCGCCCCCACCCACACACACACACACACACACACACACACACAAACATACCCCCACACACACACACACACGCGCCCCCACCCACACACACACGCCCACCTACACACACACACACACACAGACATACCCCCACACACACAGACATACCCCCACACACACACACACACACACACATACCCCCACCCACACACACACATCCCCCCCCCCCCACACACACACACACACATACCCCCACACACACACACGCCCACCCACACCCACACACACATGGCCCCACCCACCCACCCACCCACACACACACATACCCCCACCCACCCACCCACCCACACACACACATACCCCCACACACCCAAACAATTAGACCTTAGAGAATATTGCCCGTGCTGCCATCTACAGGTTATGATTGATTCCACTCGACCAACACAACTGTAGTAGTTATAGTGATGTGTTTCTGTACAGCTCGGATATGAAACACGTCGCTGACGTCACCGCGGGGCCACACAGCAGCAGGCGTCACTTTGTTCATCATTCTGTTGCCTTTATTTTAAATTGTCGCTGTGACCCACAAACAGAAAATAATAAGCAGCACACTTGATAGAAATCAACAAACCAAAAATTGGACGTTCTCCCCTACCACCTTTTGTACTATTTGAGTATATTTAGTATCATCAAAAAACTAACTTGTACAGAGGACTTGGTTTAGAGTTGTGATGTAAAACATGAGTTTTGTGTAACAGTGGCACACCAAGAGATTCTGAATCTGCTTCTAAAACCTCAACGGAGGCAGCGTGGAGGTAAGACCGCGTTTCAACAAACCTTTGGCCATATTTCATAATGACTGCAAAATGAATTATCTGTCTTATAATCATTACTACATTCCTTATCATGAGCCCACTTCTGTCACAAAACACGCGGCTGTTGTGAAGCGTGCTCTGCCTGTTTTGGTACCTTTGTCCATCCGGTTTGATGACCTGTGGATACTGTTTATGATTATTGAAGCAATGATTGCTCCAGAAGCCTCCAATAGGGGCTGTTGAACATTAAGTGCATATGACTATTAGACACTAGGATTGATGATTGAATATTGTATAAACATTACACCCTCTTTTCTACCCTAATCCCCGTCTGTGGGTCTTTTGTAAACCACATCAGATTTTCTTATCAATGTGGACAAAAAAAGTATGGATTTGAGTACAATAGAGGCCTGAAGTCTGAGCATGTGATCGGTCCTAATGTGATGGATCTGTGTTCTGACACCTCTCGGCCCCTCCCCCTTGTCGGTAACAGGTGGCTCATCTCTGATTGGCTCTCCTCACCTCTGATTGGCTCTCCTCACCTCTGATTGCACCTGAACGTGCAGCAGGTTTAGGAGCTGTCACTACACCGTTACACACAGAGTGGTGAGCAGTAAGCGTTATTCTTGAACGGTCCAATGCTCAGTTTGTACTAATTCATTTTTATTAATGAAATGGAAATGTACCTTTTTTTTTTACAAGCTGTTGCAATCAGAAACGTTTTGATATACATTTTCCAATATCCTATGACTAGTGGCAGGCCTACGTATCAAAAATAAATAAATGAAGAATCCTATGGTTTTACACGTGTACCAAAAAACAACAAGTTCAACCGACAGTCTTCCAGGTCTGGTGACGTCCACTTGTCCCATTGTTTTATTAGTGACGGCCTAATCTCATCTTTCTCAAGAGGTCTAACAGAAACAGCCCGTCTCTGTCTGTGCAGAAATACCCACCAGATATCTCACCTCATAGAACACATCTCAAAGGCATCGAGTCACTCAGGCGAATCACCCCTTCTCAAAATTCAGTTACTTCCAATTGATAATTAGGTCGAGGAAAAAAAAACAAAAAACAACAACAATCATCATGTATGACATGGAAGTGTCATATCATTTTGAGGAAAAATAAAAATAATAAGGTAACATTCGTCTCATCAAATCCTCGGACGTGGAGCAGCGGCTGCCCGCGTGCCCGCACAGCACGTCACAGGAACCCGCGGGGTAAACAACCCAACCACGTGGCACACACACGTTAGACTTTCACACTCCCGTCATTAACGCCTAAAGTCTGCACATGAGCATCGCCTACTTTGTCATGATTACAGAAACTCGTCACTAGAGCAGACCAGCAGTGCACTTCAAACCTGGACTAAACTGCAGGCGACCATTCTAGATCATCAGCATGAGTGGTTCGACTTGTTTCGTCTTGATGAAAATGTCAGCCTATGAAAACGTATCTATCGGCTCTAATGAGTATAAATGGTCGGAGCTCGTCAATTCGTAGAAAACAGGGCTTGTTCTCAGGGCCCGCGTCCGCCGGCGTCCCAAGAGAGTCTTTGGGTTGAACCTCGTCGTCCTTCCGGCGGATCACATCTTCTTCCTCAGGGCGAAGCCGCCGATGGCGGCCGGGCCGCAGGACAGCAGGCGGTCCCGGTCCCGGTCCCGGTCCCGGACCTCCTCCTGCAGCTTGGCCTCGCTGACGCGCAGCTGGCGGATGGTGGCTTTCATCTCCTTCATCTTCACCTCCATCAGCGCGATGATGTCCCGCTGCTCGTTCAGCTTCCGCAGCAGCTCCGTGGAGGTGGTGCCGGTGGTCAGCGAGTACGAGTGGTCCAGGGGGTTGCTGATCACGCCGATGTAGTCGAGGGGCTCCTCCGGGGTCTGCTCCTCCTTGGTGGGGTCGGTGGCGGTGGTGCTGGACACGTCCGCGGGCACGCCGATCCGGTAGGGCTGCACCGCCACGCTGGTGGAGCCCACGTACTCCCCGTTGTGGTCGATCTGCACCACCGTCAGGCTGTCCAGGCCGCCCGCCTCGGCGGCCGTGTTGCTGTCGGCATCCCCGGGGGAGGAGGCGGAGGAGGCGGAGAACACGTTGGAGATCACAATCCCGGGGTGGGCTGCGGTACGCGGCTGCCCTCCCGCCGCAGCAGCGGCAGCGGGCGCGGAGCCCTTCTTGCCCCGGCCCCGTCCCCGCCGGTGCTTCCGCTCGTTCACGCCCCGCAGGGGGAACTGAGTCGGGACGCGAATGTTGTAAGTTTTGCGCCCGCCGGAGAAGTGCACGCTGCACACGCGGTGGCCGGTGGTGGGCTGGAAGGTGTTGAAGCAGCCGCTGACCCCGGCCCGGGAGATGTTCTTCAGCCACAGCTCCCTCTGCGTCACGTCCTTAGGAAACGTGTAGAAGCGCAGCTCCCTGTCCCGGTGCGAGTTGTTGTAACAGCCGGGGACACAGCAAGTGAACCCAGGCATCCTTAGCGTGCGGTATAGTTTAAAAATGGGTTATTTTAAATGAGTTACGGTTATTTTATTTTTGTTTCGTTCTTCTGCGCGTTGTTATCAAGCCCAGCGCCTCTAGGCGGAACTACACGTCCCACAATGCTTACAGCTTCCGGTATAGTTTCCAACAATATATCTCGTACAACAAACACCAAAACACGAATACAAATGTACTTTAACATAATCAAAGATGCTTAAAATACACTCTATTTATAATTAGTTAGGTGGTTTTCAAATTGGTTGGAAGTTAGGATTTTAAATTTTCTCGAGCGCCTTCGAGAAGAACTACATCCCCCACAATCCCTTTCGTGTTAGAGCGCGGCACCATGGCGCCACTGCCCCCTGCTGGCGGAGCCTTCAACGGACAAACACTACAGACCAGCCACGCTCCGAAACGCTATAATATGGTCGACTTAGACCAAAACCAGTTTCCAGAGACTGAATACACAAATTAATTCGATGGTTGATGCCCATGGGTGTATCTAGATACCACGATTGATCATTAGAAGTGGTCAAAAGTTGAGTTTTGTTTGATAAATAGGATTTCTTCTTCTTTCGTATTCTATAAATCGCCACAGCGCCCTCTAGCGTGTGGACGGTGACATGACATGTGGCATGTTTTATATTATTCAATGTTTGATATGCTGTTACTAGATTTGGCGTTGTATTGAGATACATTGAGATACTTTTTTACATTAAGACTACTCATTTACTTTTTGAGTGTTGAATATATGTGATAAGTACTGACGGTTAACACTATATCATCTATTATTTATTCCTGATAAATTATAGATGTATATTCCTTGACGTTGTAAGGCACGGTTCTGACCATTATGTTGCATTTATTTGTAGAACACTTAAACAACTTAACAAGATGGACTTGGTTCAGCGTCTGTCTCGTTACGTTGTTTTTATCATCGTATCCGAGCGATAGGCTATTGCCTTGCAACACAAAACGTTGTTTTAATCATCGTAAACGTGCCATAGGCTACTGCCTAGCAACCTGCCAGTAACACGTTGAGTTGTTTTTCTCATCGCAGACGTCTGATAGGCTACTGCCCACAGACGTTACTGCCTAGCAACCTGCTAGCAACTGGGCAGCGCCCGGATCCGGATGAGCCCGAGTATCACGACCGCCACCGCCGTCGTCTTGGAAACAGGTCTTTTTTACGATATGATTTAACACCGTTCCGTTTAATGTTGTGTTTCGATGCGGTCGTGTGTTTCTTGTTCGTCTGTTCCGTCAGTTACAGTTCACTTAACGCGGCAGTAATGAGCCCAGAGTCGTGTAGCGCTGCTAGTTCCGCCCTCTGCGGGAGCTCCGCTCGGTGGAGCCGCTTCTGCCGCGTCTGCCGCTCCTGTCGCCTCTGCCGCCTCGGGAGCCCGAAGCAGCAGCGCGTTGTTCTGGACGGTTCGGTTCACCGCGTGACGCCAGACGCTCCCGAGCGTCGGGCTGAGATCACGTTCTGACGTGACGCGCGCTCACACTCTGCCGGCGCGTAGCGGCTAATCCGCTAGCTCCTTATGACGCCGGACGGCTTCATGCTGCGTGGTGGCGGGGGTCTCCATCTCCAACGAGACTGACTGTCTCTCTGTCTCTGTGTGTCTCTCTCTCTCTCTCTCTCTCTCTCTCTCTCTCTCTCTCTCTCTCTCTCTCTCTCTCTCTCTCTCTCTCTCTCTCTCTCTCTCTCTCTCTCAGCTGACCTGACATATGACATTTACATCACGTTTGCATTAGTTGTCTCTGCACGTTAGCTTTAACGTGCAGAGAGCACGCGGACAAACTAAAACATAAAACGATCAGAGCTCATCTACTGTGTTGTGATGTACTTTGTTGCGTCCAGGGAGTGTTACTGTCGCTCTTATTGTGAAAAGGCCAGACTTCAACAGGGCGGCATGCAGCTCAGGAGGTAGAGCGGGTTTGGTCGGTAACCTGAAGGTCGCTGGTTCGATCCTCGGCTCCTGAGTGTGGAGGTGTCCCTGAGAGAGACACCTCCCCCTGACTGCTCCTCCTAGAGGAGTGTGGAGGTGTCCCTGAGAGAGACGCCTCACCCTGACTGCTCCTCCTAGAGGAGTGTGGAGGTGTCCCTGAGAGAGACGCCTCCCCCTGACTGCTCCTCCTAGAGGAGTGTGGAGGTGTCCCTGAGAGAGACGCCTCACCCTGACTGCTCCTCCTAGAGGAGTGTGGAGGTGTCCCTGAGAGAGACGCCTCCCCCTGACTGCTCCTCCTAGAGGAGTGTGGAGGTGTCCCTGAGCGAGACGCCTCACCCTGACTGCTCCTCCTAGCGGAGTGTGGAGGTGTCCCTGAGAGAGACGCCTCCCCCTGACTGCTCCTCCTAGAGGAGTGTGGAGGTGTCCCTGAGAGAGACGCCTCACCCTGACTGCTCCTCCTAGAGGAGTGTGGAGGTGTCCCTGAGAGAGACGCCTCACCCTGACTGCTCCTGACCCGCTGGCCGTCGCCCTGCGGGGCTGACTCCGCCGTCGGTGTGTGAATGTGTGCATGAACGGGTGAATGTGAGGCAGTGTTGTCCAGCGCTTCGAGTATAAGTGTCGTCTGTTTACCGTCAGTCAACAGTGGTGGTGGTGCTGACGTCTATCGATCAGAGCCTCATGCCCCCGTCTGCCCCTCACAGCTGATCATCTCTGGTGGGCCGGTGCAGACGTCAGGAGGCGGTTCTTTGGTTCTCGGGGCGTCGTCGGCGTTGGCGTGAGGATGGCTCGGAGCGCGGGAGGGCCGCTGTGAGGCGCCGCCATGTTGCCGGGGGTGGGCGTGTTCGGCACGGGCAGCACGGCCCGCCTGCTGGTGCCGCTGCTGCAGGCGGAGGGCTTCCAGGTGCACGCCCTGTGGGGGCCCAGCGAGGACCAGGCGGCCGGCCTGGCCCGCGAGCTGGGCATCCCCTTCAGCACCAGCCGCTCGGACGACGTGCTGCTGCACCCCGACGTGCACCTGGTCTGCATCTACATCCCCCCGCCCATGACCAGGCAGATCGCCGTCAACGCTCTGGGTGAGGCGCACGGGGGGGGGGGGACACGGTGGGGGTGGGAGCCGGCTTCTCCTCCTCCTTGGCGCGCTATTGGCTGGTTTAACGCGATGACCACAGGGAAGAGACGGCACGCAGCCAATTGCGTACAGAGTGAGTTGAACCTCTTGTGCTGAAGACGATGACAGCAGCCTCCCCAGACCAGCCTGGTATCACCACGCTCCGTCTACGATGGAGCGTGGTGATACCAGGCTGGTCTTTCTTCAGCACCAGAGGCGTGATCAACAGGCCTGGTTCAACTGACCCTGTACGCAATTGGGCTGCTTGCCGTCGCTTCTCTGTCGTCGTTGTGTTAAACCAGCCAATAGCGCGGCAAGGAGAAGGAGAAGCCAGCTTGGTGATTGGCTCCCGCAAAAACATGAAATGTATGAAATGTACAAAGAAATGTATGGCTCCTCTCCAGACCGGGCGGGGGGGGGGTGTACCCAGTCTAGGTCTGAACGGGAGCAGCAGGCCAACAGCTGAACTAGATGTTACAAACTGGAAACTATAAGAGCTGCAGAATGCTCTGGAACACCTCGGATGACGCCACGTCCCTTAGGATCATAGGAGGTCATTTTTCTTCCCAGAAGCTGTACGATGGTCCTGTGTGTAGTGTGTGTGTGTGTGTAGCGTGTGTAGTGTGTGTGTAGTGTGTGTGTAGCGTGTGAGCTCACGCACGACGCTCCGACATAGGAATTCACGAGGGTGTGGTAGCGGCTGCTTATCTCAGGAATTCCTGACCGTTTACCTCAGCTTCCTGTTTCAGCTTCCTGGGTTTGTCGCGTCCCAAAGGAATCACAGGACAATATCACAGCCAACGATGGCAGGAATAAGAGTTGCGTGCACACTTAGAAAATAAGTCAAATGCATTGTGGGGCTGAATGATGTCCCGTGTGTGTTTATGTACGCAGGCGTGTTGAAGTCTAACCCTGCTCCTTCCTCCAGGCATCGGGAAGAACGTGGTCTGTGAGAAGGCGGCGACGGCCGTGGACTCCTTCAAGATGGTGACGGCCGCCCGCTACTACCCCCAGCTGCTGAGCATCGTGGGTAACACCCTGCGCTTCCTGCCGGCGTTCGTGGCGATGCGCCGGCTGCTGCTGGAGGGCTACGTGGGCGCGGTGCAGGTGTGCGACGTGCGCGTGTGCGGGCCCAGCCTGCTGGACCGCGCCTACGGCTGGACGTGCGAGGAGCTGATGGGCGGCGGCGGGCTGCACACGGTGGGCTCCACCGTCATCGACCTGCTCAGCCACCTGCTGGGCTCCCGCGCCGCGCGCGTCCACGGCCTGCTGCGCACCTTCCTGCAGCAGAGCGCCGCCATCTGCGGCATCCGCCGCGTCACCAGCGACGACTTCTGCTTCTTCCAGATGTTGATGGGCGAGGCGGGGGCGGGGCCGGGGGCGGGGCCGGGGGCCGGCGGCGGCGTGTGCTGCACGGTCACGCTGAACTTCAACATGCCCGGGGCCTTCACCCAGGAGGTGATGGTGGTGGGCTCGGCGGGGCGGCTGGTGGCCCGCGGGACGCAGCTGTACGGGGAGCGCCACGGCGGCGGCGGCGAGGAGCTGCTGCTGGGCGACGGCGGGCCGCCGGCGGGGGCGGCGCCGGCGGACCCCCCGCTGCCCCACCTCCGCGGGCTGGGCTCCATGGTGACGGCGCTCAGACACTCGTTCCAGGCGCACAGCGAGCGGCGGTCCTGGGCCCGCGAGCCGGTGGCGGCGGCGCCCAGCTTTGAGGACGGGCTGTACGTGCAGACGGTGGTGGAGGCGGTGAAGAGGTCGAGCCGCAGCGGGGAGTGGGAGTGTGTGGAGGTCATGACCCAGGAGCCCGACCCCAACCACAACCTGTGTGAGGGCCTGCAGAGGAACAAGAGCTGAGAGCTCCGGCGCCTTCCGTCTCCTCTTCTTAACGGCTTTTAAAATAATGTGGGTTTTCTTATGACTGGAATAATGTCAAGAATTCAATTCTAACCTTTGAACATGTCAAACCTTTCTTTTTAAATTATTATTTTCTTTACACAATTATGAGCGCTAGGATTCCAGGGGAGTGTCATTTTTCCTTTTTTTTTTTTTTTTTTTTTTTGGAATATGCTAAACACTGCAAACTATTTTCATAACTTTGTTGACAAAAATGTATGTACAGAGTTACAAAATGAGGGTAATGGAACTGTTTTTTTATTTAAATGTTTTGGTATACATTTTTTTTAATAGGATTACAAATTTGTGTTTCCAAAAGAATCGTTCATCTGAGTAATTATTTTTTTCATTTTATGTCACTTTGTCAATTTAGAAAATTAACAAAAAAATTCCCAGTTTGGCGTTTGCTTTCAAATCCCGACGAACGCCCAACAGAAGGCGCGGTAACGTTTCCAGGATGTTTGTAACCGTGTTTACAGATGTAAAAAAAAAAAAGGATTGAATTAATATATTTTCATTATTTCGATTCCCAGGAGGGATTCTCTGATCTTTCTGGAATCTTCCGTTTCCCGGCGTAGAGCCCAGCCTGTCCTCGGTGCGTTGTGCTCCGGGGTGGAGGTGAACCGCTGGGTCCGTGTGTGAACGACACCAGATAGGTTCATCCTCCCACCCCGGCGACTGCTCCAGGAACAGGAAGTGAACGGCTCTGGACCTCCAACGCACCACCAGGGCTGCGTTCCACTTTATTTAATGTTTGCAATATGGGTTCTCCGGGCGATAGCTGGTGGGGGTGCAGTCTGGCGAGGCGTAAAGTAATCCACCGCAGGTGAGGAGACGATCTTTAGATGTCACATGCTTACCTCACGCTGCCCTAATAGTGCTTAAAAAAAGATGTTTACATGGTGTCGTAAGGACACGTATTACTCATACCTTCAGGCTTTACTACTAAACATCCTTTCATTGCACTGAATCAATGCCACGTTCTTCAGCAGCGTATTGCGTCTACCAGCCGATCGCTGCGGAACTGTACCTAACTGTTGTATTTATTTTGTATGTTTCGGTGTGGATTAAAACTCTCACACTGTATATTTTCCAGCCTGTGAATTTCTGTTAAGCTGTAATATTTAACTTTTGTTTCATGTCAG
>NC_140282.1:567990-577990 GCF_964030765.1 Micromesistius poutassou | reverse complement strand
TCCTCTCTGAGCCCTAACGATGGTTCCTCTCTGAGCCGTAACGATGGTTCCTCTCTGAGCCGTGACGATGGTTCCTCTCTGAGCCGTAACGATGGTCCCTCTCTGAGCCGTAACGATGGTTCCTCTCTGAGCCGTGACGATGGTTCCTCTCTGAGCCGTAACGATGGTTCCTCTCTGAGCCGTAACGATGGTTCCTCTCTGAGCCCTAACGATGGTTCCTCTCTGAACCGTAACAATGGTTCTGCGTTCCTCTCTGAGCCGTAACGATGGTTCCTCTCTGAGCCCTAACGATGGTTCCTCTCTGAGCCGTGACGATGGTTCCTCTCTGAGCCGTGACGATGGTTCTGCGTTCCTCTCTGAGCCCTAACGATGGTTCCTCTCTGAGCCCTAACGATGGTTCCTCTCTGAGCCCTAACGATGGTTCCTCTCTGAGCCCTAACGATGGTTCCTCTCTGAGCCCTAACGATGGTTCCTCTCTGAGCCGTGACGATGGTTCCTCTCTGAGCCCTAACGATGGTTCCTCTCTGAGCCCTAACGATGGTTCCTCTCTGAGCCGTAACGATGGTTCCTCTCTGAGCCCTAACGATGGTTCCTCTCTGAGCCGTGACGATGGTTCCTCTCTGAGCCCTAACGATGGTTCCTCTCTGAGCCGTGACGATGGTTCCTCTCTGAGCCCTAACGATGGTTCCTCTCTGAGCCCTGACGATGGTTCCTCTCTGAGCCGTGACGATGGTTCCTCTCGGTCAGGCATCGCCCGCGTGGTGGAGACCCACCAGCCCATCGTGGAGACCTACTACGGGCCGGGCCACCTCTACACCCTCATCATCCACCTGCAGCAGGAGTGTGACCGGCAGGCCCAGAAGATCGTCGACAAGTTCATCCAGCAGAGAGACTACCACAACAAGGTGAGACACCTAGAGAGACCAGCAGAGAGACTACCACAACAAGGTGAGACATCTAGAGAGACCAGCAGAGAGACTACCACAACAAGGTGAGACACACCTAGAGAGACCAGCAGAGAGACTACCACAACAAGGTGAGACACCTAGAGAGACCAGCAGAGAGACTACCACAACAAGGTGAGACACCTAGAGAGACCAGCAGAGAGACTACCACAACAAGGTGAGACACCTAGAGAGACCAGCAGAGAGACTACCACAACAAGGTGAGACACCTAGAGACCAGCAGAGAGACTACCACAACAAGGTGAGACACCTAGAGACCAGCAGAGAGACTACCACAACAAGGTGAGACACCTAGAGACCAGCAGAGAGACTACCACAACAAGGTGAGACACCTAGAGACCAGCAGAGAGACTACCACAACAAGGTGAGACATCTAGAGACCAGCAGAGAGACTACCACAACAAGGTGAGACACCTAGAGAGACCAGCAGAGAGACTACCACAACAAGGTGAGACACCTAGAGAGACCAGCAGAGAGACTACCACAACAAGGTGAGACACATCTAGAGAGACCAGCAGAGAGACTACCACAACAAGGTGAGACACCTAGAGACCAGCAGAGAGACTACCACAACAAGGTGAGACACCTAGAGAGACCAGCAGAGAGACTACCACAACAAGGTGAGACACCTAGAGAGACCAGCAGAGAGACTACCACAACAAGGTGAGACACCTAGAGACCAGCAGAGAGACTACCACAACAAGGTGAGACGTCTAGAGAGACCAGCAGAGAGACTACCACAACAAGGTGAGACATCTAGAGAGACCACCACAGACCTAGGTAGAGACCACCACAGACCTAGGTAGAGACCACCACAGTAAGACCTAGGTAGAGACCACCACAGACCTAGGTAGAGACCACCACAGACCTAGGTAGAGACCACCACAGTAAGACCTAGGTAGAGACCACCACAGACCTAGGGAGAGACCACCACAGACCTAGGTAGAGACCACCACAGTAAGACCTAGGTAGAGACCACCACAGACCTAGGTAGAGACCACCACAGACCTAGGTAAAGACCACCACAGTAAGGGTCCTGCTCCCCACAGACCCAGGCAGAGGTCCAGAGTCTTTGTGCAGGTGTCCTCTGAATAAACACGATGCTATTGACCCCGATATGATCGGCCCTGTTGAAGTCTGGCCCTGTGCCCCCCCCCCCCCCCCCTGGGGAGCAGGGAGGGGGAGGAGGGGCTGGCGGTGTGGGTGTGATGGTGTCTGCGCTCAGCGTTCTGACCTCGTTGTGTCCTGTAGTTCCAGGTCGTCCAGAACAGCATGATGAAGAGTCCGCTGCCCACAGAGAGGATTGAGCCCAGGTACCTCACCCCCCCTCACCCCACCTCACCCGCCTCACCCTCCCTCACCCCGCCCCACATTTAAGCAGTAGCTCAGGACAGGCTGTGGTATGTTCTCATTATACCACAGTTAAGGGGCGTTGTCCCCTTAACTGTGGTATAATGAGAACATTCCACTGACTGAAGTGATCTATTGCTTTTATAAAACGGTAAGTATGGCGAAATGAAAGTCATAGACACCCTCAATTTTGAAAAAGCGAGAAAGTCTGAAAAGCATTTTTTTTTACGAATACAAAAAAGTAGTCCCTCCTGGCTGCCGGCAAAGTGTACGGCGGTTGCTATGCAACACACGGTAGCATCCTTCAGAGAGAAGGCTAGAGACGGTAGCTCGGTTCACCGGCAATTTAGCCTACTATCGAGTTCACTCACCGTGTGCCTATTGCTGTACAACATTTACACCCTCTCCAGCAATCAACATGTTTTTAGGCTTCAGTGAACTATGCTATTGCTTTTATATATAAATTAACAACAGTTCAAGTTAGGTGCAGAGTGATACTGAACTCTGTAAACTGAACGGGCGTCATAGCTGTGTGTATACGCTCAATATACAACAGTTGGGAACCAATCAGATCGCTTGATTTAAGCCACCTGTTTTATAATGCCTGTTATATCAGCCAATAGGCTTCTTCACTCACGTGTGTGTGTGTGCGCGTGCGTGTGTGTGTGTGCATGCGTGTGTGAGTGTGCGTGCGTGTGTGTGTGTGTGTGTGTGTGTGTGTGTGTGTGTGTGTGTGTGTGTGTGTGTGTGTGTGTGTGTGTGTGTGTGTGTGTGTGTGTGTGTGTGTGTGTGCAGGGAGCTGGACCCGGTGCTGATGGAGGTGACCCTGATGAACGCCCGCTCTGAGCTCTACCTTCGCTTCCTGCGGCGCCGCCTGATGGCCGACCTGGAGGTCGGAGACGCCCAGAGCAGCACGCAGGGTGGGTCTGGAGCCAGGGGTCACGGGGTCAAAGGGTCACGGGGTCAAAGGGGTCAAAGGGCGCATGGACACGCCCCCCCCGACCAGAGACCCTCTAACATAACCTCGACATATCTGAAGTCTAATTTGTTTCAATGTCATCCGTTAAATCACAACCTATAACTGATATGTTCTATAGAGGATTTATAGACATGTTCCTTCATATCTGACTACCAGAACGTTACTATCAACACTCGCTCACACTAAGCCCCTCCCATTCGCCATAAACCCCTCCCACTCACCTTAAACCCCTCCCACTCATCCTAAACCCCTCCCACTCACCATAAACCCCTCCCACTCATCCTAAACCCCTCCCACTCACCCTAAACCCCTCCCACTCACCCTTAACCCCTCCCACTCACTCTAAGCCCCTCCCACTCACCCTTAACCCCTCCCACTCACTAAAGACCCCTCCCACTCACCCTTAACCCCTCCCACTCACCCTTAACCCCTCCCACTCACTAAAGACCCCTCCCACTCACCCTAAACCCCTCCCACTCACCCTTAACCCCTCCCACTCACTCTAAGCCCCTCCCACTCACCCTTAACCCCTCCCACTCACTCTAAGCCCCTCCCACTCACTAAAGACCCCTCCCACTCACCCTTAACCCCTCCCACTCACCCTTAACCCCTCCCACTCACTAAAGACCCCTCCCACTCACCCTAAACCCCTCCCACTCACCCTAAACCCCTCCCACTCACCACCGCCGAGCTATGCTAGTCTCCTCTGGTTCTCCGTAGAGCAGCAGGTCTTTAAGGTTCTCCTCTGGTTCTCCGTAGAGCAGCAGGTCTTTAAGGTTCTCCTCTGGTTCTCCGTAGAGCAGCAGGTCTTTAAGGTTCTCCTCTGGTTCTCTGTAGAGCAGCAGGTCTTTAAGGTTCTCCTCTGGTTCTCTGTAGAGCAGCAGGTCTTTAAGGTTCTCCTCTGGTTCTCCGTAGAGCAGCAGGTCTTTAAGGTTCTCCTCTGGTTCTCCGTAGAGCAGCAGGTCTTTAAGGTTCTCCTCTGGTTCTCCGTAGAGCAGCAGGTCTTTAAGGTTCTCCTCTGGTTCTCCGTAGAGCAGCAGCAGGTCTTTAAGGTTCTCCTCTGGTTCTCCGTAGAGCAGCAGGTCTTTAAGGTTCTCCTCTGGTTCTCCGTAGAGCAGCAGGTCTTTAAGGTTCTCCTCTGGTTCTCCGTAGAGCAGCAGGTCTTTAAGGTTCTCCTCTGGTTCTCCGTAGAGCAGCAGGTCTTTAAGGTTCTCCTCTGGTTCTCCGTAGAGCAGCAGGTCTTTAAGGTTCTCCTCTGGTTCTCCGTAGAGCAGCAGGTCTTTAAGGTTCTCCTCTGGTTCTCCGTAGAGCAGCAGGTCTTTAAGGTTCTCCTCTGGTTCTCCGTAGAGCACCAGCAGAACGTGGAGAAGCTGCTGAAGCACTGCCTGCTGAGCACCACCATGCAGGAGCTGATTGGCTACTACATCCCCATGGAGGAGTACTACATGAGGGAGTCGGTGAACAAGGTGAGGGGGCGGGCTCTGAGAGGGGGCGGGACTGTGAGAGGGGGCGGGACTGGGAGAGGGGGCGGGACTCTGAGAGGGGGCGGGACTCTGAGAGGGGGCGGGACTCTGAGAGGGGGCGGGCTCTGAGGGGGGGCGGGCTTTGAGAGGGGGTGGGACTCTGAGAGGGGGCGGGACTCTCAGGGAGGGGCGGGACTGTGAGGGAGGGGGGCGGGACTCTGAGCAGACGGGGTCTAGGGCGGTCCTCTGAGCTCTGAGTCTTCAGGTGCGTGTTGATATAACGCTGGAGGTGATGATGAGGACGGACTGTTGGGGGCAGCAGATCTCCTCCAGGCCCCCCCCCCCCCCTCCTCCCCAGGGAGCGGGGAGATGAAGGTGACTCATGTCGTCTCCACCGCAGCATTAATAATCAGAGCATTGATTTAAACGTATTATGCTAACGTGTGAGGTATCTGTGGAGTGGCCGTGTTAAGACCAGAGCTCCTCAGAGGTCAGCTCTGACCACTAATGGTTTCCATTAGCCTAATGGAGGAACTGGGAGCTGCTGACACGGCGGGACTGGGAGACGACGTCTTCACATTAAAGCTTTATGAATTCAGGAGAGGAGGCATGATCCTAAAACCTCCTGGCTCCTGACGATGACTCCTGGTCCCTAACCATGACTCCTGGTCCCTAACGATGACTCCTGGTCCCTAACAATGACTCCTGGTCCCTAACCATGACTCCTGGTCCCTAACGATGACTCCTGGTCCCTAACCATGACTCCTGGTCCCTAACGATGACTCCTGGTCCCTAACGATGACTCCTGGTCCCTAACAACGACCTCTGTCTCTCCCTAACGACGACCTCTGTCTCTCCCTAACGACGACCTCTGTCTCTCCCTAACGACGACCTCTATCTCTCCCTAACGACGACCTCTGTCTCTCCCTAACGACGACCTCTGTCTCTCCCTAACGACGACCTCTATCTCTCCCTAACGACGACCTCTGTCTCTCCCTAACGACGACCCCTGTCTCTCCCTAACGACGACCCCTGTCTCTCCCTAACGACGACCTCTGTCTCTCCCTAACGACGACCTCTGTCTCCAGGCCGTTGCCATGGACTCTTACGAGAAGGGTCAGCTGACGTCCAGCATGGCGGACGACTGCTTCTACATCGTGAAGAAGTGCATCAGCCGCGCTCTGTCCAGCTCCAACATCGACTGCCTCTGCGCCATGATCAACCACGCCACCTCCGCCCTGGAGGCCGACTTCAGGTACTGGGGGGGGGGGGGCCCCCCGCTGCTGCACCATCTGCCCTATTGATCCACCGCACGCTGTGTGTGTGTGTGTGTGTGTGTGTGTGTGTGTGTGTGTGTGTGTGTGTGTGTGTGTGTGTGTGTGTGTGTGTGTGTGTGTGTGTGTGTGTGTGTGTGTGTGCCTGTGCGTGTGTCCCTGTGGTGTGTGTGTGTGTGTGTGTGCCTGTGCGTGTGTCCCTGTGGTGTGTGTGTGTGTGTGTGTGAATGTGTCCCTGTGTGTGTGTGTCCCTGTGGTGTGTGTGTGTCTCTGTGTGTGTGTCTGACTGTGTCTCTGTGTGTGTCTGACTGTGTCTCTGTGTGACTGTGTGTGTGTGTGTGTGTGTGTGTGTGTGTGTGTGACTGTGTGTGTGTGTGTGTGTGTGTGTGTGTGTGTGTGTGTGTCTCTGTGTGTGTGTCCCTGTGTGTGTCTGACTGTGTCTCTGTGTGTGTGTGTGTGTGTGTGTCTCAGGGAGGTCCTGTACAATAAGCTGAGGCTGGGGTTAGGGTTAAGGTTGTGTGTGTGTGTCTCCCTGTGTGTGTCTGACTGTGTCTCTGTGTGTGTGTGTGTGTGTGTGTGTGTGTGTGTCTCTGACTGTGTGACTGTGTGTGTGTGTGTGTCTCAGGGAGGTCCTGTACAATAAGCTGAGGCTGGGGTTAGGGTTAGGGTTAGGGTTGTGTGTGTGTGTCTCTGACTGTGTGTCTGACTGTGTCTCTGTGTGTGTGTGTGTGTCTCAGGGAGGTCCTGTACAATAAGCTGAGGCTGGGGTTAGGGTTAGGGTTAGGGTTGTGTGTGTGTGTCTCTGACTGTGTGTCTGACTGTGTGTGTGTGTGTCTCTCTGTGTGTGTGTCTCAGGGAGGTCCTGTACAATAAGCTGAGGCTGGGGTTAGGGTTAGGGTTAGGGTTGTGTGTGTGTGTCTCTGACTGTGTGTGTGTGTCTCAGGGAGGTCCTGTACAATAAGCTGAGGCTGGGGTTCCCCGCCACCACGCTGCAGGACTTCCAGCGCGGGGTGAGCAGCGCCGTCAGCCTGATGCAGAGCGGCCTGCAGCACGGCAAGTTCAACGCCCTGGGCATCGAGAGCACGGAGAACGCCAAGGCCGCCTTCCTGGTAGGACCGTACACACACGCACGCACACGCACACACGCACACACACACACACACACACACACACCGAGAACGCCAAGACCGCCTTCCTGGTAGGACCGTACACACACACACACACACACACACACCGAGAACGCCAAGGCCGCCTTCCTGGTAGGACAGTACACGCACGCACACACGCACGCACGCACGCACACACACACACACACACACACACACACACACACACACACACACACACACACACACACACACACACACACACACACACACACTGAGAACGCCAAGACCGCCTTCCTGGTAGGAGGGGGTGCAGTACACACACGCGCGCACGCACGCACACACACATGCACAGCCACATGAACACACAGACACACACACACACACACACACACACACAGACGCACACACACACAAACACGCATGCACAGCCACACACACAGCCACACGAACACACAGACACACACACACAGACACACACACACAGCCACACCAACACACACACAGACACACACAGCCGTATGATTCGGTATTATGTGGTTGGGATCCACACAGATTTCTCATCAGTCATCATAATGAAGGAGGTGGTATTACTGACTGTATCACGTTCTCACCCTGAGAAATAGGATCATGTATAATACTATATATAATACTATATATACTACTATAATACTACTATAATACTACTCCTACCTGTTAGTGAACAGGTGGTTATCCAGAGCGGTTAACAGGTTAGGGCTGATGATGATGACTGCTGTCAGCGTGACATTTCTCATCATTTACGCCACGTGACTATTGACATTTATTAGTTATTTATCTGCGCATCAATAGGGCTGACCTTCATCCCTAAAGTCTGTCGCCAGCTGTCTCCTCTTCGTCGCTCTGCGTCCTCCGGCGCTTCCTGTCCCCGCGGACGCGTCTTCCCGCGCCGCGTCCGCTGAAGGTCAGCGTCCGTCGGGCGGCGGCCGCGTTACGCTGACCTGCTCTCTGCCGCCCCCTCAGGTGACGCTGAACAACGCCGAGGTGTGCAGCGAGAACATCACCACGCTGAAGAGGAACCTGGAGGTGAGATCAGACCCTCGGCCCTCAGCCCCTCACCCCCACGGCCCTCAGCCCCTCACCCCCACGGCCCTCAGCCCCACGGCCCTCGGCCCTCAGACCCTCAGACCTCAGCCCTCAGCCCTCACCCCGACGGCCCTCAGCCCTCAGCCCTCAGACGCTGACCACTTGTTTTGCTCCTCCCTCCTCAGAACGACTGCTCCAAGCTGTTCATGCAAAGCCCCGCCTCCGGCGACCACGCCAAGATTGACAGCTGCCTGTCGGACCTCGTCAACACGTCCAGCAAGTTCAAAGACCTGCTGCAGGTCTGAGCCCCGCCCCCCCCCGCACCACAAGCCCCGCCCCCGTCTGACACCCGGCTCATGTGCTCATGTGCTCATGTTCATGTGTTCATGTTCATGTCATGTTCATGTGTTCATGTTCATGCGTTCATGTTCATGTGCTCATGTTCATGTACTCATGTTCATGTCATGTTCATGTTCATGTGCTCATGTTCATGTGTTCATGTTCATGTGCTCAGATGAGGCTAAAGGGACAGTGTTGTCATCGCTTGCCTCACTTTATCTTCTGACGTTTTATAAACGTTCTCCTAATGGGAAGAACTCCAATCAGATCTTTATTAAACCAACAGTCTGCTGAGTGCAGACAAACAGATGAACACATGAGATGAACACATGAGATGAACACATGAGATGAACACATGACTGACTCAGCGTGTGTCCCCAGGAGGGCCTGACGGAGCTCAACAGCACGGCCGTCAAGCCCCAAGTCAAGCCCTGGATCACCGCCTTCCTGTCCGTCTCCCACAACATCGAGGAGGCAAGACGCCCGCCGTGCTGCTGCTGCTGAGCGCCGCCGCCGCGCCCGCGGACACCGGCGCCGCGCCCGGATACCGGCGCCGCGCCCGGACACCGGCGCCGCGCGCCCGACACCGGGCCTGGAGCCGGTCTGAGCCTCCCCCTCAGACCGGCTCCAAGCCCGGACACCGGCCCCGGGGAAAGTGTCAAAACGTGGATCTAACCAATAGTGTGTGTGTGTGTGTGTGTGTGTGTGTGTGTGTGTGTGTGTGTGTGTGTGTGTGTGGTGTGTGTGTGTGTGTGTGTGTGTGTGTGTGTGTGTGTGTGTGCAGGAGGAGTTTAACGAGGTACCGCTAACGACCCGTGGGTGCAGCAGCTCATCGTGGGTCTGGAGCAGGTGATGCTGGAGTTCAAGGTACAGCAGAGCTGATCATCAGCAGCAGAGTTCACCCAGAGCACCGTTTGAATCTGCTCAGCGAGTCGCTCTGGGAACGAGCGATTCCCCTGGCCCAGAACATGAACCAATCACATGGCTGTATCTGATATGGGCGGGGCCAAAAGCGTTGCTGTTTTACTGATCTGGATACGGCGAGAGTCTCATCTATTGGTTAGCTCCGCTGGTCTGGATACGTCAGCCCTTGTGTTCTTCTGATTGGTCGTAGTGTTATCCAATTGTGTGCAGTGATGTTTTTAAATGCACGCTTGGTCCCGCCCCTCGAGTCGTGCCATTGGTCCTCAGCTGCTCACTGAGGATACAAGATAGAAGATTGGACTGATTTCTAAAATATTGTGCTGCTCATTAATAAAAAACGGTTAGATTCTGGTGGGCGTCGACCAATCAGGATGCAGTCTCCCCCCTCTGACCCGCCCCTCTCCCCCCCCTCCCCCAGACGGGCCTCACCCCCACCTCCTACGACACCCTCACCAGCCTCATGACCAGCCTGGTCGCCATGGAGATGGAGAAGACGGTCCTCAAGTGCACCTTCAGCCGGGTGAGAGAGTGAGAG